>NC_056744.1:359533247-359688247 GCF_019279795.1 Protopterus annectens
GTTTGCTGAGATAAGTCTTGGGGAGTTTATGCAGCCTTCACCTGGCCTTGTAAGCCCCTCTGTTCTTCTGTACTTGTACTCTGTACCCATTGGAAAAACTTGTTCTGATTGTTTACAGGTCCAGAAACATTGCTACCAGCCACTCTAGGATTTACACAGATAAACTATATATCTGGTTAGGGGCTGGCATGATGATTAAGATATTTACCTCACAAGCAACAAGTGTTTGATTCTCACCAAGGGAAATTGGCTAGGCTTAAAATGGCCCACAAAGGCAGCTAGCCTAGTACTTACTTATGAACCTATGGAATGGTTATTCTACACTGTTCAGGTAATGATTGCTAACTTTGTAAATAAATAAAATACAGAGATTTCCTTAAATAATATGCCCATCTCTTTCCCAATATGAAGGTCAAACCACAAGATTCCCCCAGCACAGTCACTGTGATGATTTAAAGACTATAGAATAAGCTAGCCTTGGATGGCCTGCAGACATCATGCACAAGCGTCAGAGTTGTTAACTTTAGATACACCAGAGACAATGATTTCTCTTCTATAATATTTGTATCCAAAGCACAGAGCAAACACTGGTGCTATAACGTTAGGTAACAGTGATATCCAGACTACAGCATTCAAGGATATGGTAGGCCCATGCAGAAGAAGGATGCATAGATGTATCTGGTTAGCATTCCCCAAAAGCACACAGTACAGCAGGAGTATGCATGCCAAGGAATGGGAAGAATGTTGCTAACAGAAATGAAAGGTACTGAATTCTCCGATCAAAGAAAAGATAGTCATATTCTCAACAACTGAGCACAGAATGGTCAGAGAGGCTGCCTATATTATACTTTATGCAGCTGCCCTTATTTTCTTAAAATGTTTGATAATTTCTTAAGCTTCCTGCCAACCATCGGGGTTGATTGCATTTGCCTTTCCACCTGTACATAACTGGCAGTAGGACTTTCCCAGAATTCATAGGGACGCATTACATTTCTGTGTGAGGCTTGCATACCATGTTAGTACTGTACAGCAATTACACACCCAAGGCGAGACAGGCGATGCTTCCATATAGCTAACTATAAGACAGGCAATGCTTCCATGCAGCTAACTGTAAAACAGGCAATGCTTCCATACAGCTAACTGTTAGACAGGCAATGCTTCCATACAGCTAACTGTAAGAGAGGCAATGCTTCCATGCAGCTAACTGTAAGACAGGCAATGCTTCCATACAGCTAACTGTAAGACAGGCAATGCTTCCATACAGCTAACTGTAAGACAGGCAATGCTTCCATACAGCTAACTGTAAGACAGGCAATGTTTCCATACAGCTAACTGTAAGACAGGCAATGCTTCCATACAGTTAACTTTGTTCTGCTGCACAAAGGTGAGCTACAGAAATCACTGCATCTCAAACTAAAGCAGTATACACAGAGGCTGTACTATATCTGTTATTGTGTCCCTCTGCAGAGTGATGCATAATGTTATATAACCATACAGCATTTGCAACTGTAGCATTATGCTGCCTACATATGTAAACATGTGTCAGATGCATGAAAAGGGAGGAAAGGCGTGTATAAGAAAATAGGAAAATAGAAATGGAGATGTTACATGTAGAGGGACACACTGAATGACAACATACGGGAGTGTGTGGGACAGGGTATAGTACGGAAAATATACGGGAGTGTGTGGGACGGGGTATAGTACGGAAAATATACGGGAGTGCGTGGGACGGGGTATAGTACGGAAAATATACGAGAGTGCGTGGGACGGGGTATAGTACGGAAAATATACGGGAGTGCGTGGGATGGGCTATAGTACGGAAAATATACGGGAGTGCATGGGACAGGGTATAGTACAGAAAATATATGGGAGTGCGTGGGACAGGGTATAGTACAGAAAATATACGGGAGTGCGTGGGACAGGGTATAGTACGGAAAATATATGGGAGTGCGTGGGACTGGGTATAGTATGGAAAATGTTTGTGGGGCTAAGGCCTCCTTTTTTCTATAGAGAGTAAGAAATAGGGTAAGTAATGAAAGAAAAGGCAAGAAATGAGACATAGCAGGGTTCAGGGACAGACAGACAGACATACAAAAACACATGAAATGGATATGCACAAACTACAATGGGGAATCATGGGATGGACAGAGGTAGACAGAGGGGTGAAAATAGTTATGCAGATGGGTGATCAATGAACAGTTTATCAAAAGAGGAAGATGCTACATCAGGATGGGGATAGGGTTGGATAGAAACAAAAGTGTGCCATCTGTGAGCCATCTCAGTTGTAGGTTACTATCAGGACCATTTAGGTGCGTGAATCTGTTATCCATTCGAGGAGAATCTCCAGCTGAGCTGCATATCTGCTCACTAATGTCTCCACCACAGCTTCCACAATGGAAGGCACCTGTGGGTCCTAGCATAGAGGATGTCCCTTGCAGGGAACCCAGGTGTGTCACTGTGTGGCAGGTACACCATCCACAGATGTCCCACATCATTTTAGCATTCCCAGCAGTACACAGCCTATCACCTGTCTCTTGTAGTAACATTGTCTGCATCTCTATAGGCCAAGGTGGATGGCACAACATGGCCAACATCAGCCATGATGAAAATTATGTGTTGCTACAAGCTCTCAGAATCCATGAGTGACACCTCTTGGACCTTTACAAGACCAGATATTGCAGTGGTTCACAACATTAATGCTGTGAATGAGTGGAAACACACACACTACAGTAACACTGCTAGCATGTCACCAACATGCTACACAATGGCAAGGTGAAGGCATGTTCTATAACAGATGGAAGGGCAGGCACCCAGAAGCAGCAGGCTGATAGCTAAAAGCATTTCTGTTGATAAAGATACTAGGATCATCTGTGGTGGAAAAGACATTGGCTTGAGGGTGGAGCATTCACCACACATTTCCATAACTCTGATGGATCTGCCAATCTTCAAGGAAGTACTTGTGGAAAGTACATAAAATAATGGGTTATGAGGTTATAGGTTCATAGATTCATAGGTTGGTACTAGGCTATTGGCCCTAGGGCCTATGCAAGCCTAGCCATAACAATTCCCTGGATATTTCTTCCCACAATATTTACTTCTCCAGGCCCCTGTCTAGCAAGGCAACTGACATGATCCCTGGGGTGAATTTCCTATCTCCCATCCAATCATCAAGGTTCCTTTTGAAGAGGGCCAATGAGGCGCTCTGCTTGATATGTATGGGCAGTCTATTCCAGAGTATGGGGAGTCTCTGGGTCAGGAACCTATCCCTCCAGCATGTTTTGTTCATTGTGATGACAAGGTTTAGATCCCTGGAGCATTTGGCTCTGAGGGATTGGGATTTCCTTAAGTGGAGCATGTCCAACAGCTCAGGGTTTGACATGGCCTTGTATGTTAAGCAGAGATCGCCTCTGAGTAGACGATATGCCACAGAGTATAGCTGGAGTTTTTTTAGATGGTCAGTATATGGCATCTGCTTTAGGCCTGTGATTCTTTTAGTGAGGTATTTCTGTGTCCTTTCCAGCTGTTGCAGATGTCTTGTGAGGTACATACCAAATGGGGCATTATACTCTATAATGGGTCTAATGAGGGATGAGTACAGTGGGACAATGACCTCCTTTTTCTGGATGAAAAGCCCTTAGTGATGAGGTGTGCCACATAGAAGGATTTCCTGACTGTTGTGGCAATGTGGTTATCAAAAGTGAGACCACTGTCTACCTGTGTCCCTAAGTCTCTCATCACACTTTTGATGTTTAGTGTCCTGCCACCTATGTGGTAATTCATGGGTACATGTTTTTTTCCAAAGGGGATAACTATACATTTCTTGGCATTAAGTTTGAGCCCATGGCTCTGGCACCAGGCATCTGTTTCTGTAAGGCCCTTTTGTAGAATATCCACATCATTTGGGGATTCAATAATGGCTCCCAGTTTGCAGTCATCTGCAAACTTTGTTAGCCAGAGTCCCTTAGTGTTGGCCTGTACTTCAGAGAAGTAGATGCCAAACAAGAGTGGTCCCAGGACTGAACCCTGAGTTACTCCGCTTGTCACTTGTCTGGAGCTGGATTTGGAGTCGGCTACTTTTACAGTCTGGGTTCTGTCAGTAAGCCAGTTAGCAACCCATCGAGTGACGTAGGGATTTATGCCCAACTTAGTAAGTTTATCTATGATTCCAGAGTGGGGGATGGTGTCAAAGGCCTTGGCGAGGTCCATATAGGCTGTGTGGACTGCTTTACCCTCGTCCACAGCTCTGGAGACTGATTCGAAGAAGTCAATCAGATTCAGGAGACAAGATCGGCCCTTCACAAACCCAAACTGGGTGGGGTCCAGTGTTTGAAGGTTGCCAATGTCTTTGTTTATAAATTCCATGATAATGCGTTCCATGCCCTTGCAAATCAGGCTTGTCAGACTGATGGGACTGTAGTTCTCGGGATCCAAGTTGGATCCTCCCTTGTGGAGCAGGGTAACTGTAGCTGTTCGCCACTCTGTGGGCACGAAGCCTGAGGTGAGGCTATGATTAAACATGACACTAAGGTGAGGTGCCAGTTCATTTTATAGTTCATGTAGTACACAGCCTGGGATGTCATCTGGTCCCATGGATGCTGTATTCTTAGCTTTGGAGAGTGCGGTTTCTACCTGTGTGGCCGTGATTATTGGAATTTGGCAATCTTTTGGTATTGAAATGGGCCCTTTAGGGGTGAGAGGGGGGGTGAAGTTGGCACTAAATCGATCTGCCAGGATATTGGCAATATCCTTGGAATCAGTATATTTAATGCCATTCTGTTGTAACTCAGAGCAGATCTGAGCATTGCCATTTAGATTCTTGACATAACTATAGAATGCCTTGTGGTTGTCTTTGGAATCTTTGGCAATTTTATTTTCGTAACTAGCTTTTGAGGATTTTATGAGGGATCTCAGCTTCTTACTGAGGCTGGTGAAGGAGTTTTTTGTATCCTAGGATTTTCCTCTTTTTTGCAGCAGTTTCTTCCTTCTTTTGTATAGTTTGTTTATAGCAGGGGACCACTAGATTGGCTTCCTTTTTTTGGAGAAGAGCATCTTGGTTCTATTTGGGATGGCACGATTCATGCATGAGTGGATGTGCTCGTACAGTGCCTTAGTGTAGGATTCTGCAGTCAAACTTCCAGATCCCATCTGCGTGGGTGTTGTGAAGTTTGTCACTTCTGACTTCAGTAGCTTGAAGTTGGCTTTGGAGACGTTTTTTAAGGAGGTTTCCTTACTGGGGGGTGGGGGTGGGATGTGGATGTCAAGGCTGATTTGCTTATGGTCAGACCTGACCAATGAGGGGGTGACCACTGGTGTGGAGCATCTATCTCCCATGTTGGTAATGACCAGGTCTAGGATATTGGAGCCCCTGGTGTGACAATGGATTAGTTGATCCAGGGCGTTGGCATTTGTGAATTCCAAGAACCGTTGGGAAAAGGAGTTAGTACCTGAGTAGTTTTCCCAATTAATGGCAGGGTAGTTGAAATCACCCAGTATTAGGGTGTTTGGTTGTATCTTAATATTTTCCAGTATGTTTAGAAAAGTGTAGTGAGAATCTTGGGGCATGGCTGGGGATCTGTAGCAAGCTACAGTTTGGATTGCAGTCTTACCTAGTGTTAGTTGCACCTGGATAATTTCAGATGCATTGTGTTGGGCAACTAGCCTGGAGGTGTGAATATCCTTGGTGAATATGGACACTCCTCCACCTTTAGTGTTTTGGTCCTGGTTATGTGGCCGAAAAGTGTGGTAAGAATTATAGCCTGGTTTTGCAGGGGTGCTCTCTGGAGCCTTGAACCAGGTCTCAGTTACTGCACAGATATCGATGTTCTCCATTTTTAGGAGTGCCTCAAGAGAGTGCATTTTGAGGTTTAGACTTCTAGCATTGAGTAGCATTACCTTCAGATTTTGCCTGCTTCTATCTGTTACGGTGGTGGTTTTATCCTTTGAACCTTGCCTAAAAGAGGCACTATAGGGGTGGCAAGAGCTTTAGCCAATAACCTGAATCCCAGGGGTGACAGGTGCAGACCATCTCTGGCAAAGCATCATGGTTTGTTGATCATGTCTTCCCAGGCAGACAAATACTGGATCCCCTTTGAATGACACCAGAAGCTTAGCCAATTGTTGAAGTCAATCATTTTGTCCTTATACTGTGGTATCATTCTGGGCGAAGGCAGGATGCTACTCAGGGCTAGGGTCATACCTGTCTGGGTCACATGATCCAAGAGCTCTTCCATGTCTCTTTTCATGTAGTCTAGGGAGGTACGTCTCATGTCATTCACTCCAGCATGGACAATGGCAGAGTTGTATTTGTACTTGTTGTGGAGTGACTTGAGTGCATGCGTTATGTGGCGGATCCTGGCACCCGACAGGCAGCTGACTGTAATTTTCTCCTTGTTCAGTCTGGTGAGTGGGACATCAGTGTGCCTGACTATAGAGTCACCTATGACTAAAGTATTGGGTACGTTGTCTTGCCTAAGGGGCTGTTGTTGGATGGCACACTGGTGTTGTGAGCTATGTGTCACTTTGGTTGCGACTGGTGTTTGTTTGCGTTTCGGCTTCGGAGGTCCTTGTTGCTTGGGCAGGTTAATGTTAAGGGCCTCCGCATATGTGGGTTTAGTGTTGCTATGTGTGGGTGTTGATGGCATGGGTTTTGAAGGGCTATGAGTTGCTTGAGGTGTGATGCAGGTGTTAACCTTCTCCTCTTGACTGTCTAGCACAATCTTGGCCGGAGAGAGCTTTGCTTCCAGTTTGGCTATGTAAGTGCATTTCTTGCAGGTTGTAGTGTTGGGTGGTAGGAGGAGAGGATTGTCTGTGTACATGAGGCAGTTGCCACATTGCCCCAGTATGCCCAGATTCACCAGGTGGACAGGAGAAATCACCAAAAGCTGATTCTTGGACATGCCTGTTTAGGTGCTTTTTTATAATGAGAAGGGTTTGTCCGTCACCATTTCAGTTATGTTTTTATTTTCAATCTAGTTTGAAAGAATGAGTCCACTGGGCCAGGTGTTCTTCAAAAGCCATGTGATTTCAAGTAGCATATTCATTGCTGTCAAATTTCTACTTTTCCTATTAACTGCATTTGGTTCACATTTCTGTCCATGAAGTAATAGTGCTATTATGAATAGCTGAAGTTATGTCTCCCAAAGGTCCCAATGCTCAGAACACCTACTCAGTTAACAAATGAAAGAATCAAACATATACGTCAAAGATGGCACTATGATTACAAAACCCAGTAACCAGAAGTACATCCCATAAACTTCATCATAGGTTCATAGGTTCATACTAGGCTATCTGCCCTAGGGCATTTATAAGCCTAGCCAGAGTGTGTTTGGCTTTCACCACCCATTTTAAATTAATTTTGCTATGCCCTTTTTCGAGGTTAGTATACTGTGCCTCTGTCTAACAAGATATGGTGTCCTCCTGAATGTATTAGTTAAATGAATGTCTTACCCTGGGGTCAACACGAAACTATGTTTATAGATTTTAGAAAAGAACCAAGCAGTTTTGATCATCTCCCTCTCCTCAGGGTAGAAGGGTGGAAAGGGAGGTAAATTGGAGAAGGTGTGCCTAGGTTCTCTGACAGAAGTCCCCCAATGGATACTTGGAGAATTACACTAGAAGGTCAAGTAAAGGTAGAACAAGACACCATGTAATGGGGACAGGCTCAGGCAATGTGTTGGAACAGCAGAAGGTCCACTACGTGCTGACCCTCTAGAGGGAATATGGACTAGGAAGAGAAAACTCCAGACAAATAGTATGGTCTTCGCTACTCTGCTTTTTGCTTCGGTACCCTGATTTCTGTTTCTTTATTGTACCCAAACTTCATCAACGAATGCATTTTCCATACAGCTGTGCATTCATGTCAGAAGGAATTAGGACTGAATGCAGTCATAAAGTGCCAGTCACATGAAATACTACTTTTTATGTAATGCAAATATAGGAGTGCCACTAGCAGCTACAGGGAAAATAGTTGCTGGTTTCAGATTTCCAAATTCTATCATGCCAATTTTTTAAATAAATATGTTGTCCAAAGTTAAATTGTTTTTTATGCTTTGGTGATTAAAACAATGGACATTTTGTTCAAACAAAATCATAAATTATTTAAAGAAAGTACATTATAAGAAAAACCAATAGCTTAGCAGTAAACAGCTGGACCGAGGGACCAAAGGTTGCAGGTTTGAATCTTGCTTAAGCCTCTAGTTGACCTTTGAAAAAAATACAGTCCTTAGACCGCTCCTTTTTGGCATTTACTTTTCTAAAGTCAAGGCCAATGTCAGTGGTCTTTGGCTGACTAAATTTGCAGATAACTGCAAATTAAGAGCTGTCATTGAATCCCACACCGACATAAATGTTCTCCAGGAAGGGCTGACACAGTAACAACTGGTGTCAGAGCCATGGACTAAAACTAAATGCCAAGAAATGCATAATAGTATCCTTTGGGAAGCCATTCATTCATGGTAACTATCATATTGGCAACACACCACTTAGACTTGACCCAGTAGTCAGGGACTTACGGGCACACAAATAGAGTGATCTAGCCTTTGACCATCACATGTCTACAGTAGTGAGGAAATCATTGTATGCTGCGCAACTCATAAACAAAGATTTGGCATCTAAGTCCAAGGAAGTATTTGTTACACTGTATTCGGCATTCATCATACCTATCATTGAGTAAAATGCCCCTCTGGTATGTACCTAACCAGGCATATTCAACAACTGGAATGTCCACAGAGGTTTCTCACTAAATGAAAATGGGATGTAAGTAAAATGTCCTATGCAGACTGCCTCAGGGCCCTATCCCTGTATTCTGTCTCCCACAAGCTGTTGAGGGGAGATCTATGCCTGGCATACAGGGCATTTTCAGACCCCACTCTGATGGACCTCTTGCATATCCACAAAACAAACAGTACCAGAATTACCAGTTCTAAAGACTTAAACCTTGCCTGTGATATAAATAGGACCTGCTGGAGAGATAGGTATGTATTACAGACACTACCCCTTCTCTGGAACAGAGTCCCTGTCCATGTGAACCAGAGTTCCTCCCTAATCCAATCCAAGTGTAACTTGGACAACTGCATGTGGAACAGGAAATTCATCCCTAGCTTGGTACCTATGTCTCTAATGGACACAGACAACCTGTAAACGGTTCATCTCCCAGGCCCCTACTTGTAAATGTTTCACCCCCCAAGCCTCTGCTTACACTTTCCAAGGGTACCAGATCTTGTCAAAGATTTGTGATGCATGGCTAGGCTTAAAATGGCCCTTGTGGTTGTTAGCCTAGTAAACACCTATGAACCTATTAAAGGCAGATAGTTTGAACCTTATCTGTGCCATGGATCTTTTATATAGTCCATCATCTAAAGAGGAATTTAGTTATGCTGCACCATTCCAAAACCATCAAATGTTGTGAAGTACAGAAATGTGTCTGTAGGGTAAGGTCTGCATAAAAACAAGTTAGCACAGTCTTAGTTGTGCAAAGCATGAATGATTATACAACACAGACCAAACTCTCCAAAACAAGATGCCCAAACTGTCTCTTTACCATGGACACCTGCCCCAATACAGAGGCACACCTTCAGGTATGTCAGACAATAAAATGCTACACAGTACAGCCGTCTGTCATGATGCGCTTTACTTGACGCATGGCATCCGGTGTTATAGCACTGACTAGTACTTTTTCTCTTGCGTCCCATTAAATGAATTCAACAGCTGTTGGAAATGCATGTGTTACGCTTATGTCTGAATTTTTTCTTTGTATGGCATGTAAAAATCTACTGCCAATCATTAGCGGACCGGAGTTCCGCTGTGGTGACCCCTAACCGGGAAAAGCCAAAAGACACAATAACAACAACAACTTAATATGGATTTATGAAATGTTGGGGTACAACAGGTAATGAACTATTTATTGACCTAGAATGATACAGAGGCGGTACTACCATGTGCATGGGCTTGCACGTGTGTGTGTGTGTGTGTGTGTGTGTGTGTGTGTGTGTGTGTGTGTGTGTGTGTGTGTGTGTGTGTGTGTGTGTTCCTATGAAGGAAGTAGGAATCAGTCTGTTGGACTCTGAAATTAAATCTGTCAGACCAAGGCCCAGAAGAACACTGCATATATTTTGATTCAGTGGACCAAATATGGTAATGCAGACATTTTGTAAGGTGAGATTTTTACATGATTAATGGTAGCATGTTATTAAAGAGCTCATTAAATGTAAGACTAGTTAAGGGGAGATTGGTAGATGATTGCAATAGTGAACACATGGTTGAGGGAAAAGCTTCACACTGATACAGAGATGAGTGTTAGAAAGTAAAGGTTTTTACAATATATTCCAAGAAGGATGAGTTTGGTTTTACTGAGTGTCACTTAGAGTTACATATGCTTGGATTATTTTCATTTATCCATCATTAAATGCCCTCATACCTGTTGCATATATTGTCTTTGATCATGTGACCTATTTGTGAACCAAGTCTACTTTGGTAGACTGAAATTTCACTTACCCAAAATCCATATCACTGAGACAAAAAGGCAGATAGCACCAGAACACCAATGTCTCAGAACATCGACTTACCACTCCAGGTAAGTAAATGTTTGGCCATCCTGAAAAAACATGTAAATCAAAGGAAAGCAAACCCAGCCATGTTGGGGGCTTTTCCCACTTATCCCCCTATGTGGGGGGGCTCCGCCCCCCTACACACACACACACACACACACACACACACACACACACACACACACACACACATACACACACACACACACACACACCACCCTTACTAAATATACCAACTCAGAGATCGCACTACCATGGGGGTAAGGGGCAAAGTTCAACAGAATGGCCTTGGGTTATCCACAGTACCAGTAACAGTGCAGGCATTACTTTGGTGGTCAGTCTACACCCATACTTCACAATGTACAACTTTTCATTTAGACTCAGACTATTGCTAAGGACCACATTATAGCATTTCAGCTACTACATTAATTCACACAGATGCCATACTAGGGGTAACATGGCAGTAAGAAAGGTTACTGTAGTAATACTCTACAAATACCCCACTTTATGTAGTACTACTGTGAATCTGAGGGTACCACCTCTCAGCAACCTGATTATTTGCACTTTATGCTATCCAGTTAGTAGGAGAGTATACAACCCCCACTGACTTATTTCTCCACAAGATATATGTACTCTCCATTCAGCAGTGTGGACACCATCCCACCCCACCGTTTCCACATCTCGATTACCTTTACACTGAAGGATTGCATTTGTACAGGTAATCCACAAATGCACTTTTGTGTTGATTAGTCTTTGCAAAAAGACGTCAACATAGCAAAGTTTCTGTTAGCTTCAGATCGAATTGATGTGCTTTTTTGTTTAATATGCCAGGCCATGCTTTATGTGTGTCATCTAAGGTCAAACAAATTACACCGCTGTTCTCTTAGATTGATTAAAGGGCAAACAGGGTTGCCATCTGGAAACAACTTCTCACTTCACAGCAAACATCAATAAATTATATGTTTCAGCTGTTACAATTACATGCACAATATTTTTTCTTGGATTTTTAGTATGACTTCTAAACATTTATAATCAAATGTGGGACTGTAGACAAGGCACTATATTGTTTTTGCACAGATGCTAAATTCTAAATAAGTAAATTGAAAAATAGAGATATTAAGATTTTGTCCTCTCTTCTGAGAAACAATATTAATTATACCTTCTTTCTGGTGATAGACTTTTCTTATTCTGTATTTGGTATTTGTCAGCATTCTTGCAGGTTATCTTAAAAATCTATATAAATGGTATATAGAAAAATATCTGCCCTAAGGCATTGTTTATTATATTTTCCCTCTCTTAAGTAAATATTGTGACCTCACAAACATTAGTGGCCATGTATGTGAGATCACAACTGACAGATCTGTAACTAGAGATTGTGATTTTACAAACTGATGTAAAATCTCAACTAACAAATCTGTAACAACAGACTATGATGTCACAAACAAATTTATAAAAATGGGTTACATAAATGGCAGCTCTGTCATAACATTCTCTGATGTCACAAATGCCATACATATGACCACTAGATTGTGAGGACTAAATCAGCAGATATGTGACCTCAGACTGTCACATCACAAAACTGATTAACAATGTCTCACTCTGTGATGTTACAAATGGTCGAATTGCAACCACATCCTGTGATGCCACATCTGTAATCCAGTGATTACAGATTGTGATCTCATAGTCATTAGATCTTTGACCACAGCCTGTAATGCCACATCTGTAATCCAGTGATTACAGATTGTGATCTCATAGTCATTAGATCTTTGACCACAGCCTGTGATGTCACATCTGTAATTCAGTGATTACAGATTGTGATCTCACAGTCATTAGATCAGTGACCACTGGCTGTGATGTCACATCTGTAATTCAGTGATTACAGATTGTGATCTTACAGTCATTAGATCAGTGACCACAGAATGTGATGTCACATCTGTAATTCAGTGATTATAGATTGTAATCTCACAGTCATTAGATCAGTGACCACAGACTGTGATGCCACATCTGTAATTCAGTGATTACAGACTGTGAGCTCACAGTCATTAGATCTGTGACCAAAAAGTGTGATATCACAACTGATGAAGCTATTCAGATTTTCACAGAATGTCCAGATTTTTGCATCATATTTTTGGTCTGTTGCTCATAAAATTTGTCACTCAAGATGGAAGTCACTAAATAATGACATACATTTGAGTTTCAGACATCATATCCTTCAGAAAATGCATGCTAACACAAACCTTGTTACTCAAGCACCTTTCTGTGTTTATAAGCAATATTATGAGCAATATTTAAAATCTGTCCAAATTTTGGGGTCTTTGTCCATCCATTATTTTAGGCTTTGTCCAGATTTCTTACTCTAAGATGTTAAGAGGATGATCTGGAAATTAAGTGAACATAGATTGTGATGTCACAATCATTAGCTCTATGACCACAAATAGTGGTGTCACAAATTATAAATCTGTAAACTCAAACTATGATGTCTGAAAGACAAAATGCATCATCACGGATGACACAACACAAATGTCAAAACAGTGACCACAGACTGTGAAGTAAAAACAGCAGGTATAAAACCTGCTATTATAATGTGGCAAGTGAATATGATGCCAAAAATTACAGATCTGTGATTTCAAAATGTGGTGTTACAAAGGGCAAATCCATGGTTACAGACTGTGATGTCACAAATGAGTTTCCTGCCTTGACTGTGTTGTTACAAATATCTGATACATGGTTTCTGAAAGGCTACATGAACTGTTAAATCATTTATAACATTTAGATCACTGATAACAAAATGTACAAAGAAGGATTAAGCTAATAAAGCAGCATTATAATTAGCATAATACATATGATTCTAGTGTTACATTATTTTATTAAAGTAATGAAATACCTTACATGATATGTTCATGGTATCAAACAGACTAGTATATTTATGTCTTTTTTTAAAACTCATTGCACAGATTACATGGAAACATAAAAAGGACTGTATCAAATCTCACCTAAAGAAATCAGTCTTTTCATGTCTTTATTTATGTATGTATTAAGTCATACTGTCAAAGATTATTCTGACTAACAGCACCACAACCTGCCCCCAGTTTCCTTAATTAAGGACCATTGTATAGGTACACAGGTACTTACTAGGCCTGTGGTCAAGGAAATCATTTGAAGAGCCCAGCCAATTTTCATGGAGCACTGTCTGGTTAACTGGCTTGCTCAGAATCACACAACAGGCAAATGGAGGCTGAGAAAACCTAATCCTGGATTACAGCAGGAATTTGTTAACAGTTCATAACCCTAATCACCTGTGCTAACTGCCAGACTACAATTAAGCACAGCCATCGCACAGGTAAAAGTATATGCAAAGCAGAGATAAATGCTAAACTGCTGTTACAGGGCATTAAACTTGTACATTATTATAATCTCAGATTTAACTAATGATATTCTAATTACATCAATGTACATTATTATAATCTCAGATTTAACTAATGATATTCTAATTACATCAATGTACATTATTATAATCTCAGATTTAACTAATGATATTCTAATTACATCAGTGTACATTATTATAATCTCAGATTTAACTAATGATATTCTAATTACATCAATGCACATTATTATAATCTCAGATTTAACTAATGATATTCTAATTACATCAATGTACATTATTATAATCTCAGATTTAACTAATGATATTCTAATTACATCAATGTACATTATTATAATCGCAGATTTAACTAATGATATTCTAATTACATCTATGTACATTATTATAATCTCAGATTTAACTAATGATATTCTAATTACATCAGTGTACATTATTATAATCTCAGATTTAACTAATGATATTCTAATTACATCAATGCACATTATTATAATCTCAGATTTAACTAATGATATTCTAATTACATCAATGTACATTATTATAATCTCAGATTTAACTAATGATATTCTAATTACATCAATGTACATTATTATAATCGCAGATTTAACTAATGATATTCTAATTATATCTATGTGCATTATTATAATCTCAGATTTAACTAATGATATTCTAATTACATCAATGTACATTATTATAATCTCAGATTTAACTAATGATATTCTAATTACATCAATGTACATTATTATAATCTCATATTTAACTAATGATATTCTAATTACATCAATGTACATTATTATGATCTCAGATTTAACTAATGATATTCTAATTACATCAATGTACATTATTATAATCTCAGATTTAACTAATGATATTCTAATTACATCAATGCACATTATTATAATCTTAGATTTAACTAATGATATTCTAATTGCATCAACGTACATTATTATAATCTCAGATTTAACTAATATTCTAATTACATCAATGTACATTATTATAATCTCAGATTTAACTAATGATATTCTAATTACATCAATGTACATTATTATAATCTCGGATTTAACTAATGATATTCTAATTACATCAATGTACATTATTATAATCTCAGATTTAACTAATGATATTCTAATTACATCAATGTACATTATTATAATCTCAGATTTAACTAATGATATTCTAATTACATCAGTGCTTTCATTCAAATTCTCCAGCACCATATTGCATTTATTAAATATCCCTCTGTGTTTATGCATGCTTGCATACATTTTTTTTGTTAAAACAGGAAGAATTGCAAGACAACTCGCTTTCTTTTCATGAATTAACAGGGAGATTTAGCGGCCCAATTAAAGGATTTGCTTTGTTATACAATATATACACAAGTTATGCACAAGTGAAAGTTACAGGAATTAAATTAAGATGACTAGGAATGTGACATAGCCTATGATGCATTACTTTTATATGCTATCCCAACGCCTCACAGTCTCAGACTATCTTTCTCTTGATTCTCCTGCTCAGCCATCCCTGGATCCTCTAATTGTTCTTATGGAGTACCACAGATGTCACCCTTTGACCAGTGGACCCTCAGAGTCCTCAGGGAGTTGAACAGAGCATTAACTCACCACTAGACCAAAGGTGTGAGGGATAATATTGGGACTTGAGAGAATGTGAACCTTGTGAGCTATGTTTCTTGCAGCAGTTGATTATTTACCCTAGCTGTGGGAGGGGCTAGTTCAATGATTTCAGGAAGTCATCATCATTCCCTTGTTTTAACCCTAGGACAACCTGTGAGACTCGTTCTTCACCAGTGGTTGCACAGGGATCAGAAGATTTACCCACACCCTCCCCTGGGATAGGAGAGTAGGACATAAGCTTGTAGTACGCTATTCTTTAATAATCAATTCTTCTTTCAGCTTTTTCCAGTTAGGGGTCGCCACAGCGGATCACCGTCCGCTCATGATTGGCAGTGGAGTTTTATGGTGTCGAGTTGCCAGCCCGGCACCCAACCTTCCACAGAAGGCACACACACACACTCACACCTAGGGCAAAATTAGTGTGTCCAATCTACCTACAGCATGTCTTTGGGTGATTGAGACCAAGGATTACATTATTAAATCAGTCCTGATGATTTTTAAATATCAGTCAGATTTAGAGGTTAGCTACCGTACATAAATGATAGCATAGCTGCACTATTATAAACTAACACAGTGCAGAAAGTTCAGTGGTTCACAACAGTACGTACCTTCATTGTTGAAATGATGCATGTATCCTTCAAATGGATCCACTGTTGTTCATGAAAGTGAAATCAGGTGAGGATGTATTCACCAAATATCAATAATAGGTGTTAATTTTCATTGTAATAGTACATTACTATTCTTAGGTTTAGATATGCTAAAACCATTAATTCCAGACCTGAGAGTACCACAAAGTAATTATGACATATTCAAATTAATATTTTGCTTTAAATCCACTGTTCCTGTGGACGTATCACATAACAACATTAATAATTTGATTAATCAAGGCTCACAGAATGCTTCCACATAATATGAGATCAGCATTTCAAGCCCCTGGTAATAATGATTGTCACATTAAATGATAGCGTTAACCATGTAATGGCCAGTGGCACGGGAGACTGGTTATTTTAAATAAAAACTTGGCTGGAGAGGTACCAAACAGCATTAAGGATCAGTACCATTACTATTTTGAGATGACATTTCAGGAATAGCAAAAATCACAGTTAAAAAGGAAATACTGCAAATATCAAATGGAAATGAGCAGAAGTGAGATTTTTTGAATTCTCTTCAATGAGCCTTTTTGGCTATGAGAGCACCTCACAAAGAACAATAACTTATCCTATGCTGTTACAACAGTGAGTTGTTTATGGTTAGCTGTGGAGTTACAGAACATCTCATCTGAATGGAAGCGTCTCTAACCTGCTCAGGTAGGTTCTGGGCATTTATATCAAGTTATCAAAAGATGAAAATAGCGAACGCTATTTCATTGGCCCCAAAACATCTAAACATGAAAATATCGAACATTCAGAAAGAGCAAATTTTTTCCCATGGAAAAAATTTTCTGCTCCGAAACACATACACACAACACAAGCACATCAAACAAATAGCAACTACACACATACACTTAAATTCCTACATCTAACTCTACACTATACTAAATATACACTACTATCTACCCACTTACCTTAACCCTAACCCTAAGGTCCATCACTATCGCACACTCACCTAACCCTAACTCACTTAAACCGCCCCTAACCCTAAAGCACATTATAGATCTACCTTAGTAACCCTAAACTTTAGTTGTAATCACCGCCATTCAGTATCTATCTAACACATGAACACCATGCAGCAGCGGTACAGTGGTGCTGCAGTTAATGTTGTCACCTCACAGCAAGAGGTTCTCCGGTTTGATTCTCGGCTGTGTGCCTTCTGTGTGGAGTTTGCATGTTCTCCCTGTGCCTGCGTGGGTTTCCTCTGGGTACTCCGGTTTCCTCCCACATTCTAAAGACAGGCATCTGGAGCATTTTTCCACGGGCCTCTGCTGAAAACAGGCTCTGTGGAGCCTAGTCGGACTTTCCCAGTCAACAAATGTAAAATAAAATAAATGCAATAAATGCAAATCCTGGATTACACAGAGGCATCAAGGAAAGAAAACTGAGGAAAAATTGTCACAAAAGTCTTAATATTGCAATGGAGTGACCTTTCTGGCTGTTGGCAAGCAGAAATACTAGCTGAAACCACTGCATTTTTCTTTTAATTAGCAACCGATGATTAGATACAAACAAGAGTTTAGAGCAGTAATATGATCACCTGACCCCAAACATGTCCCTTCAGAGTGACATGGTTCATAGTCAAATGAGGCCCTCCCCCATACACAGCCCCCCTACCCATTCCAGTATCCCATTACTTGGCTATTTCTCCCCACTTACCATAAACACTGTTTAAACCTATTAGTATGTATATTGTTTTTGTCTTTACTTCTACAATGATTAGAGATATTTGGATTTAATTTAAAACTTTTATTTCAAAATTTATAGCACAAACACTGATACACATTTGCTAAACAAAGCAATACAGTCTAACAGTGAAAAAGGACTTAGCATTAAAACTTCTCTTCCCTTGAAACTCACATTCATTGAAACGGCATTGAAACCCACATTAAAAAAAATGCATCTGGCCAGTGGCGGATAAAGGTTGCCTTCAGGCTGTTTTCAAACCATAGGCTCCTTGAACGCATTTTTTGGAGCATGCAAACATGCAAGAGTTCTTTGGTTCACCTTACTGATTATATTACATCATACTCCTTGTATAATACAGCACCATTTGTTACAGCATGTTTTAAATTTGTAGTTTTGAACATTTTTCCGGTAAACAATGAAACAAAACGTATGAACCAATAATGACAAAAATGCTCAATTCAGAACATTTCAACCATAAAAGGCCACTCAAACTTTTGTCATTACATCCCACCAGTAAATATGCACAAGCTCTGCAGAAATAAAAATCATCTGAATAATTCCACATTAAAGAGATATGTAGCTAATGAAGAGGTTGCTGCAGGCAAACAGATTTACATTTCAGTGTATCATCTAACAATTCAGTGGCTGCCCTTGAAGAATAAATTGCCTATGTTACATTAAAAAAAATGATAAGCTGGTAATATTGCAATACAGAATGGATGGCAAACTGACAAGAGATTCATAGTTACTAGGCATCCCATCAAAAAGAGGACAATCTCAGGACTGCAGCACCCCACCCCCTTAAAATACAACACAGTATCAATCCATCTACATGATGTGGGAGTAGAACCTACAGTCTTTTGCATCAAGACACAAGTATGCTACTATTGTGCTACTAACACTGCCTTACAATTCTGCACCACAATAGTGATACCATTTCTAAACAAAACAGTTACACATTGTAAACAGACTTAGCATGAGTAGCAGTAAACTTATCTTCCCTTGAAGCTCACAATTCCTTGAAAATGCACTTAAAACTAAATTCCCTGAAAAATGCACCTGAAACTCAATTCCTTGAAAAATGCAGTTTGGTAATTGGGGTAGAGGATTCAGGCTATTGTTTCCTGTAACTAAGGTACAGAGTTTCAGCCTGAGCAACTAACTAACACCATGTTATACTTAGGGCATTTCAAACACACACTCACACACACACACACACACACACACACACACACACACACACACACACACACACACACCTCTCAATCTCTTAGTGCAAGAAATATCAACAAAACCTAAAATTATGGTGGACAAAGGCCGAAAAATAGGGAAAGATTTTAAATATTGTCCTCATAAATTTAAAAAGTTGTTAGAATAACAGGATTTGTACTAGTATGCATTTTTCTAATGGATATGAATTCTGAAACTCATACGTCTGTCATTATTTAGTAACTGCAATCCTAAACGATCTTCCAGAAAATCACAAATTTTATGAGGAACAGATGAAAAATATGAGGCAAAAATCTGGGCATTCTGCAGAACTCTGGACAGTTGAGAGGTATGCTACCTACCTACCTCTTACACACACATACCTACTACCTACCTCTTATTTACGCATACACACACACACACACACACAGACACACACACACACACACACCAACCTCTTACATGTTTGTCCATGGTCCGCAGTCCAAATGTCTACTTGTGTTCAAGTTGCACTCACACAGAAGACAAGGACATAAATGGGTCATATAGATGCAACAGATGTGTATGAAAATGTATGCAAAGGGTGTTCTTAAAGAAGAATGCCTTTAAAAAAATACGCATTTTTTTAAATTAAAATAAAATTAACCCCCCAGCCAGCTGGCTCTCTCTCAGATAGCAGGGGCTTCCATCACAGCCAGTGGGCCCTAGATGACTGCCTTGGTCGCCTACTGCTTGATCCGAATCTCCCTTCAAGATCATCATCATTATCAGTTCCCTTTTTTCCCATTGGGATCAGGGTGCCGTGTCAACGGTCACCATCTCTCTCTATTCAGTGCCACTCTCCTGCCTTCTTTGACACTCATGCCTGACTGTCACAGGTCTTCTCACACACAATCCATGCACCTCTTTGCTTGATGCATGCCTATCAACTGTCGAGATTTTTGTAGAATATCCAGATTTTTGCCTCAAAATTTCAGTCTGTTCCTCATATAATTTGTGGTCTTCTGGCAAATCACTGAAATGATCTGAGGAATGAAATCATTAAACAATGACTTCATATTCTTTAGAAAATGCATTTTAACACAAACCCTGTTATTCTAGATACCTTTTAAGTTTATAACAGCAATATTTAAAATCTGACCCCATTTTGGGGCCTTTGTTCCCTCATTATGTCAGGCTTTGTCCAGATTTCTTGTGCTAAGAGGTCGAGAGGTATGTCTGGATGCCCTCATTTCCTCTTGCTTTCTTCCTGCCTGTCCCAAATCTCCTTCACCAGATTGCCTTCTGCTTTTCTGCATATATGCCCAAACCACAGTAATCTGTTCTCTTTCATCTTTTCTGTAACTGGAGCTACTTTGGTTTCTGCTCGTATGTCCTCATTTCTTCATCTGCCCCACAGTGTGCATCATACCACCTGTCTCAGGCACTTCATCTACATCACTTCTAGCTTCCTCAACTAATCTGGCTTTACTGCCTAGGTTTCTATACCATACAGTAGTACTGGTTGTACCACTGTTTTGTACACCTTAACTTTCAGCTTCTTTGGCATTCTTCTGTCATATAATACACTCTGTGCCAGTTGGCTATGGCCCCTCTGATTCTAGCTTTGACCTCCTCATTCAGACTTCCTCTCTCCTCAACCACCCTTCTCAAGATGCACAATAAAACAGGTAGTAAGGAAACTCTGTGGATGTTCCAGATGTTGCATGTGCCTGGTCAGGTATATACTGAAGAGGATGTTGCACTCAATGATCAGTCTGAGGAGGGTATGTGCAGTTGCACAGTGGCCTCTCTGGACCTAAATGCCATGCCCCTACTTATAAGCTAAGTGACATAGGTTCATAGGTGTGTACTAGGCCAATGGCCCTGGATCCTATATAAGCCTAGCCCAAGATGGTTTCCTGGCATCATGCCACATAAAGAATGATTTTCTTATAACTTTAGACACATGTAGTTTGAAAGCTAGCTTATTATCTATGTGTCCCAAAATCCCCTACTACTGTGTCTACTTTTATGGGTATAGGTTCATAGGTAGGTACTAGGCTATCGGCCCAAGGGCCTAAGTAAGCCTAGCCAAAAAAGTTCCCTGGCTTACGCCAACCCAAGAAAGTTAATTCCCTGTGCCCTTGTCGAGCAGAGCCACAAAAGTGATACCCGGGGTGTATTTTCTATTTCCCATCCACTCATCAAGATTTTTCTTGAAGAGTGTTAATGAGGAACTTTGCTTGACATAGATAGGTAGCTTGTTCCAGAGTATGGGAAGTCTCTGGGACAGGAATCTATCCCTCTAGCAAGTCCTGTTTATTGTGGTGACAAGGTTTAGGTCCCTAGAGCATGTAGCTTGGAGGGATTGGGATTTCTTTAGGTGTAGCATGTCCAACAGCTCTGGGTTTGACATAGCTTTATATGTTAGGCAGAGATCACCTCGGAGTAGGCGATATGCTACAGAGTAAAGCTGGAATTTTTTGAGATGATCAGTGTAGGGCATCTGTTTGAGGCCAGTACTCCTCTTTGTGAGGTACTTCTTTGGCCTTTCCAGCTGCTGCAGATGTCTTGTGAGGTACATTTCAAAAGGGGTGTTGTACTCTATAATGGGTCTAATGAGTGTCAACTAGAGGGGAACAATGACCTATTTTTTCCTGGATGAGAACCCTTTTGTGATGAGGTGTGCCATGTAGATGGATTTCCTGACTACTGTGGTAATGTGTTTATCAAAGGAGAGACTACTGTCCACCTGGGTCCCAAGGTCTCTTATCAAACATTCAGTGTTAAGAAGACTGCCGCCTATGTGGTAGTTATGAGTACAGAGTTTTTACCAAAGGGGATAACAATGCACTTTTTGGCATTGAGCTTGAGGCCATGGCTCTGACACCAGGCATCTGTCTCAGTGAGGCCCTTCTGTAGTATGTCCACATCATTTGGGGACTCGACTATAGCTTCTAGTTTGCAGTCATTTGCGAACTTCGTTAGCCAGAGGCCTTCTGTGTTAGCCTGTACTTCAGAGAAGTAGACACCAAATAGGAGAGGTCCTAGGACTGATCCCTATGGTACTCCACTTGTCACTAGTTTGAAGTCAGATTTGGAGTCTGCAGCTTTTACCGTGTGGGTTCTGTCAGTGAGCCAGTTGGCAACCCATCTTGTGACATACGGACTTATACTTAGTTTAGTGAGTTTAGCTATAATTCCAGAATGGGGGATGGTGTCGTCTAGGCGAGGTCAAGAGAGGCTGTGTGAACCACCTTACCCTCGTCTACAGCTTTGGTGACTGCCTCAAAGATGTCGACCAGGTTCAGGAGGCATGATCTGCCTTTCACAAACCTGAACTAAGTGGGGTCCAGAGTTTGGAGGTTACCAATGTCTTTGCTTATGAATTCCATGATGATACGTTTCATGGCCTTGCAGACCAGGCTCCTTAGGCTAATAGGGCAACAGTTCCCAGGATCAGTGATGGCTCCTCCTTTGTGGAGTGTTATAACTGTTGCTGTGCACCACTCAGTGGGCACAAAGCCTGCTGTGAGGCTATGATTGAACATTGTGCTTAGGTGGGGAGCCAGTTCATTCTGAAATTTGTGTAAAACGCAGCCTGGGATGTTGTCCGGTCTCATGGATGCTGTGCTTTTGGCTTTAGAGAGTGCTATTTTTACCTGTGAAGTTGTGATTACAGGGACTCTGCATTCTTCCTGTATAGATATGGTCCCTTTAGGGGGTGAGAGGGGGGTAAAGTTAGCACTGAACCTATCTGCCAGGATGTTGGCAATATCAGTTGGTTCTGTAATTTTTTATGGCATTGTGCTATAACTCAGAGCAGATCTGGGTGTTGCCATTGAGATTCTTAACATAGCTATAGAATGCTTTGTGATTGTCCTTAGAATCAGTGTCAATCTTGTTTTCATAGCTAGCTTTGGAAGATCTTTTAAGGGATCTCTGCTTCTTGCTGAGGCTGACCAGGGAGCTTCTCCACTCATGGGATTTTACTCTCTTTGGCAACAATTTCTTCCTTCTGTTGTAGAGTTTGTTTATGGCAGGGGACCACCAGATTGGCTTCCTTTTTTTGAAGGATAGCGTCTTGGTTCTGTTTGGGATAGAACGATCCATGCACTCATGTAAGTGCTTATAGACTGCATTTGTGTAGGATTCAGCAGTCATAACTGTATTGTCCATCTGCATGGGTGTCATGAAGTTCACCACTTGTGTCTTAAAAAGCAGGAAGTTGGCTTTGGAGAATTTTTTTATCGTGGTTTCCTTAATGGGGGTTGGGGGCAGGATGTGGATATCTAGAGTGATTAGCTTATGGTCAGATCTGACCAACGAGGAGTTGACTTCAGGTGTGGAACACCGGTCACTCATGTTGGTAATGACTAGGTCTAAGATATTGTTGCCCCTGGTAGGGGTGTGGATAAGTTGATCCAGGGCTTTGGAATTTATGAATTCCAGAAAGCGCTGAGTGAAGGAGATGGTAATTGAGTAGTTTTCCCAGTTAATGGTGGGGTAGTTGAAATCACCCAGTATTAGGATGTTTGGTTGAACTCTAATATTTTCCAGTATATCAAGAAAAGAGGAGTGGGAATCCTGGGGCATGGTGGGGGATCTGTAGCAGGCTACAATTTGGAATGCAGTTTTGCCCAGAGTTAGTTGCACTTGGATAACCTCGGCTGCATTATGCTGAGCAACTAGCCTGGAAGTGTGGATATCTTTAATGAATATGGACACACCTCCGCCTTTGGTGTTCTGGTCCAGGTTAGATTGCGAAAAAGTGTGGTATGAGTTATAGCCTGGTAATACAGGGGTGCTCTCTGGAGCCTTGAACCAGGTTTCAGTCACTGCACAGACATCAATGTTCTCCATTTTAAGGAGTGCCTTGAATGAGTGTATTTTGAGATTTAGACATCTATCATTGTGTAGCATTACCCTCAGTTTTTGCTTGCCTGTTCCTGTTATGGGGGTGAATTTGTCATTCAAACCTTGCCTAAAAAAGGCACTATAGGAGGAGCAAGAGTCTTAGCCAGTATCCGGAATCCCAGGGGTGACAGGTGCAGGCCATCTCTGGCAAAGCATCGTGGTCTGTTGACCATGTCATCCCAGGCAGACAGATTCTGGATCCCCTTAGAATGACACCAGAAGCTTAGCCAATTGTTGAAGTCAATCATTTTGTCCTTGTACTGCGGTATCATTCTGGGCGATGGCAGGATGCTACTCAGGGCTAGGGTCATACCTGCCTGGGCTACAAGATCAGAGAGTTCTTCCATGTTTATTTTCATGTAGTCTAGGGAGGTATGTCTCAGGTCATTCACACCAACATGGACAATCACAGAGTCATATTTGTATTTGTTGTGGAGTGACCTGAGTGCATGGGTTATGTGGCAGATCCTGGCACCTGACAGTCAGCTGACAGTGACCTTCTCCTTGTTTAGCCTGGTGAGTGGGACATCAGTGTGCCTGACTATAGAGTCAACTATGACTAGTGTGTTGGGTACGTTGTTTTGCCTTATGGGGCTGTGGTTGAGTGGCACACTGAGTCTGTGTGCTATGTGTCATTTGGGTTGTGTTGGTGGTGGGAGGTTGCTTGCATTTCTGTATTGGAGGTCTCTGCTGCTTGAACAGATTATTATTGAGAGCCTCCACAAATGTTTTTGTGTTTCTATGTGTGGATTTTGGTGGTGTAGGTTTAGTAGGACTATGTGATGAGTGTGGTGTGGTGCAAGTGTTTACCTTCTCCTCTTCACTATCAAGTTCAGTCTTGGTTGGAGAGAGCTTTACTTCCAGTTTGGCTAGATAGGAAGAGAGGGTTGTCTGTGTACATGAGGCAATTACTGCATTGCCCCAAGATGCCCAGATTCATCAGATAGACAGGAGAGAACACTGGGAGCTGACCCGTGGACATGCCTGAATAAACAAAATATTTTCCTCTAGACAAGAGAGGAAAGTGAGTACAAGAGCTGTTTTTCTCTAAGCAAGTGAGGAAAGTAAGTACCAAAACTGTTTTCCTCTAGGTAATGAGGAAGGGTGAGTGCTGTAGTAATTTGTAGTTTATTTAGTGCTTACAACAAGTTCTGAAAAGTGCTGAGCACGGATAAGCAAATTCAAGTGCTAAAACTAAGAATATGTATCTGTATCTTGTTGCAGATAGGCTACCTAGTGCTTACCACTCCCACTGATAAACTAGAAGGCTTCCCTCCAACACAGAAAGGCTTGGGGGCACAGAAGCTTTCAAACAGTCCTGGATACAGCAAATCTGTATCTGCACTAATCTAGTTACAGGGAAGGTGGGAAACAAGCGCAAATGCAGGCTCTTAAACCAGAAAGTTGAAAGAGATGGAAAAACTGCCCAAATGGCCAATAAACTACAATTTCTGGGCCAGAAACCACTCTTGTGGTATATAGGCTACCTTGTGCTTTCCACTCCCACTGATAAGCTAGAAGACTTCCCTCCAACACAGAAAGGCTTGGGGGCACAGAAGCTTACAAATAGTCCTGGAAACAGCAAATCTGTATCTGGACTAGACTAGTTACGGGAAAGGTGGGAAACAAGCGCAAATGCAGGCTTTTAAACCAGAAAGTTGAAAGATATGGAAAAACTGCCCAAACGGCCAATAACTACAATTTCTGGGCCAGAAACACTCTTGTAGTATATAGGCTACCTTGTGCTTTCCACTCCCACTGATAAGCTAGAAGGCTTTCCTCCAACACAGAAAGGCTTGGGGCACAGAAGCTTACAAATAGTCCTGGATACAGCAAATCTGTATCTGGACTAGACTAGCTACAGGAAAGGTGGGAAACAAGCGCAAACACAGGATTTTAAACCAGAAAGTATTTTATCAATGAGATAGTTTTAAACCAGAAAGTATTTTATCAATGAGATAGTTTCCTCGGGTGGCCAGCTTCCTAAAAGGTACTATTATGCATTTCTTGGCATTAAGTCTTATGTCATGGCTTTGGCAGCAGTCATTTGTTTGTATTAGACCTTCCTGTAAAATGTTAGTGTCTTGGGGGGTTTCTATGATAGCTTCTAATTTACAATCATCTGCTAACTCATCAAGCCAGTGGCCCTTGACATTGGCCTTGACTTCCAAAAAAATAGATGCCAAAGTCGAGTTGACCCAGCAGAGAGCACTGGGGGACTGCACTGGTGACTGTCATCTTAGTAGAGGTGGCCTTGCTGTGTCCTGTCTTTGAGCCAACTGGTTATCCAGGGAGTTACATAGGGGCTTGTGCCTAATTCTATGAGGTTCTTTACAATGCCCAAGTGGGGAATTTTTTGGTGACCTTCTCAAAAAAGCCCACCAGATTCAGTAGGCGTGACCTGCCTTTGACAATACCAAACTGGGTTGGTCCAGTGTTTGGAACCAGAAAGTGCTCTCAAGTCATTCCTGAAAATGGGCACTCATGTCCAGTGGGCTTACGTGGTTAAAAAATAAAAAAGAAAAAAAGTATGTGTTCATAGCTGCATTTCGCTAACTGGTATTTGTATCAACTGGTGGGGCCTTTGATCATAGTAAACTAGTGCTTTAAAGGCTTCTGGCTATCTGTTATTACCTTTGCACGTACTGTAAATGACTAGAAAAGGCATTTTAGCTAGTAAACCATTTTGGAGTGTTTACTAAGAGTTTTCATTATGAAAAGATAACTAGGAGGGAAACTGATGGTGTTTAAAAGGAAGTTTAAAATATGTAACATGTAACCTAATTAAAAAAAAAAACATTAAAAGGTTTTTTAATTTAGAGTCATATACCTCTTCCCTTTATGAATATACGATTATGTTGTTATCATGTTCACAAACTGTTCAATCTATAGCCAGATTTTAAAAGCTTAAATAAATACTAGCATCTGATGGGTTAGGGGTTAATTATATCAGTATTCAGTGATAATGGTCCTGGGTTCAAGTCTCCATCAGTGATAATTCCTAAAACCCAAGTAAATCATACGTTCAGCGACACTTAAGACAGACTAGATTATCCATATGATTTGCACAGACAGGTGCTATGTATTTAGGATATCCCCCTTTTTCATTCATTTTTCCATATGGAAAACAGGTTGCACTACAAGGCATGTTCAGTGCTTGATGAGAAAAATATCTCATTTAAAGCAAATTAGTGAGTGACTGGAAAACTTGATGCTTGGAGTAAAAACCATGAAGTGAGCTGGACCTAGTAGCTGCTTAGCCATCTGGGAATATTTGTTGCCTTGAATGTGTGCTCAACTCATGGTGGCACTATTCAGAGATCCTTATTATATGTGGGGGTCAGAATAATGCTGTGGGATAAAAAATGATGAGAGGAAAGATACATTATTTATGGTATGTGTAATATGTGTAATCCAAATAGCATATACTTCTGTATGGCATGTTGATAGAGGAAGCTGTGAATGCATCTGCTAGAGTTTTAAAAACAGAGTAGTTTAGTTTATCTAAAATAAAAGATAAATAGTTGTATTCTTCCTAAAGTAAAGTCTGTCAGGTGATATAGGGCAAATGTCCTTAAATTATTGCTTAGATAAGCAGTAAATGGTTATTTTACAAAGTAAAGCTAAGGCAATTATTGGACTTTGCCATTTGGGATACATCCCACCAATATATACATATATATATATATATATATATATATATATATATATATATATATATATATATGTGTGTGTGTGCGCGTGTGTGTGTGTGTGTGTGTGTGTGTGTGTGTGTGTGTGTGTGTATGCGTGTGTGTGTGTCCCATTTAGATGATCAAAAGTCATAGAACTTCGAATTTCATATGGCCAACACCATATTGTCAAAGTTTTAAGACTTCGAACTTCTAAAAAAAAAAACAAAAACAAAACAAAAAAAATCCTGAACATTTGCTCCCACCACACCCCCGCTACTTAAATATACCAACTCCGAGATGGTACTACAATGAGGAAAAGGGAAAATTTCCCATTCCATGCTGTATGGAGATCTCTGTTTAGAACATTCAAAGTCATAAAACTTCGATCATATGGTGTCGGCCATATGAAATTCAAAGTTCTAACACTTTGATCATTTAATGGGACCCATATATATTGTGGTATTGTATGAGGAAGTCGGGAGTAGCAGAGAAGTATGTAAGAGTGGTACAGGATATGTACAAGGGAAGTCTGACAGTGGTGAGATCTGCTGTGGGAGTGACAGATGCATTTAAGGTGGAGGTGGGATTACATCAAGGATCAGCTCTGAGCACTTTGTTATTTGCAGTGGTGATGGACAGGCTGACAGACGAAATCAGACAGGAGTCCCCGTGGACTACGATGTTTGCAGATGACATTGTGATATGTAGTGAGAGTAGGGAACAGGTTGAGGAGACCCTGAAGAGTTGGAGATATGCTCTAGAGAGAAGAGGAATGAAGATCAGCAGGACTAAGACAGAATATATGTGTGTGAATGAGAGGGAGGATAGAGGAATGGTGAGGATGCAGGGAGTAGAGTTGGCGAAGGTGGATAAGTTTAAATACTTGGGATCAACAGCTCAGAGTAATGGTGATTGTGGAAGAGAGGTGAAGAAGAGAGTACAGGCAGGGTGGAGTGGGGGGAGAAGAGTGTCAGGAGTGATCTGTGACAGATGAGTACCAGTAACAGTGAAAGGGAAGGTCTACAAGAGGGTACTGAGACCAGCTATGTTATTTGGTTTGGAGACAGTAGCATTGACAAAAAGGCAGGAGTCAGAGCTGGATGCGGCAGAGTTAAACATGTTAAGATTTGCACTGGGTGTGACGAGGGTAGACAGGATTAGGAATAAGTATATTAGGTGGTCAGCCCAGGTTGGACGGTGTGGAGACAAAGCCAGAGAGGTGAGATTGCATTGGTTTGGACATGCGCTGAGGAGGAATGCTGGGTATATTGGGAAAAGGATGCTAAGGATGGAGCTGCCAGGTCAGAGGAAAAGAGGAAGGCCTAAGATGAGGTTTATGGATGTGGTGAGAGAGGACATGCAGGTGGTTGGTGTGACAGAGCAAGATGCAGAGGACAGGAAGAAATGGAAACAGATGATCCACTGTGGCGACCCCTAATGGGAACAGTGAAAAGAAAAAGAATATATATATATATATATATATATATATATATATATATATATATGTGTGTGTGTACACACGTGTGTGTGTGTGTGTGTGTGTGTGTGTGTGTGTGTGTGTGTGTGTGTGTGTGTGTGTGTGTGTGTGTGTCTCTGTGGGTGTGTGTGTGTGTGTGTGTGTGTGTGTGTGTGTGTGTGTGTGTGTGTGTGTGTGTGTGTGTGTGCGTGTGTGTGCGTGTGTGTGTGTGTGTGTGTGTGTGTGTGTGTGTGTGTTTATATACCCAAGACAAATGTTTCTATACCTGTAAGCTAATATAAAAATAGTGTAAAGAAGGCCTTGGCTAGTAGTAACAGAGACACTGAAACTTCACAAGGGTCATTTGCTCTGAAACCAAAGCACAAGGTATGATAGAATTCTAGATGCAATCTTACTCAAGAAAAACAAAAATAAAAAACGATTGCAGTTCATAAATGCGTTATGGACACCTCTAGATACGACTTCCCCCATATTTTGTTGCCACTTGCATATGCTTCTTCTTCCTAAAAGATTGTTTACTTATATTACATCACATTAGTGTTAGTTATATCAATTAGACTTATCAAACTGACCAATATTACATCACACTAGTGTTAGTTATATCAATTAGACTTGTCAAACTGACCAATATTACATCACACTAGTGTTAGTTATATCAATTAGACTTGCCAAACTGGCCATAAGGTTTCAAAGTTCATCTTTGGATATTGATATAATGTAAGCTGTTTATAAAACAGAGTACATTTTGATGTTTTAAAATACAGTTTAGCCAGTGCATCAAAATATGGGTTCTACCTTCACCTAGGCTGTGAGACAAATGCTAGTTCAACTGTAACAAAAAAAATCTTTTGGTAAGCGTTAAATTTTCCTGTGATTGCTTTTGCATATGTCAAGAAAAAGAAAGGCTCTGAGGAGCCTCCAAGATGATTCTTGGCGATGTTTTTGGTTTTAAAAAAAAATATATATATATATATATATATATATATATATATATATATATATATATATATATATATGTATATATATATATATATATATATATATATATATGGGTCCCATTCAAAAGACCTTGCCGATTCCCCGACGTGGAAATCACCGACGCCAGATGACCGACAGGTATGTATACCGACAGGGTGATTCGCTGACAGTGGAAAGACCGACAAGGGTAATCTCGATCGCGACCAGTAAGTGTGCGATAGTGGCGGAGGTAGGAGTGGTCAGGTAAGTGAGTTAGGGTTAGGGTGCAGGTAGGTGATGTATGCGTTAGTGTCGGAGCTTGGGCTAGGGGTGTGTAAGTGAGTTAGGGTTAGGGTGCAGGTAGGAGATGTGTGCGTTAGTGTCGGAGCTTGGGCTAGGTGAGTGTAAGTGAGTAAGGGTTAGGGTGCAGGTAGGTGATGTGTACGTTAGTGACGGAGCTTGGGCTAGGGGTGTGTAAGTGAGTTAGGGTTAGGGAGCAGGTAGGTGAAGTGTGCGATAGTGTCGGACCTTAGGGTTAGGGTTTGGGTCAGGGCTAGTGTGTATGGTATGTAGTGTCGCGTGTTGTTTACGTTCCGTGTGTCGGTGATTTGGTGTTCGGTGTTTTGCGTTGTCGGGTTTGTGTCGGGTTTGTGTGTTGTCGGTTATTTGGTGTCGGTGAGTTTTGTGTCGGGGAATTGGCGTGTCGGTGTTTAGAAGTAGACCCATATATATATATATATATATATAATAAAGGGCTGTTTTAAACCACATGTACACATAATGATGGTCTCCCAACACTTCGTTTAGCTCATTAAGTTGATTCTTGATAAAAAATAATAATAGTAATAAGCGCAATTTTATATTTAAAATGTATTTTGGTCAAAACACATTAAGGACTTAGATAAGAGTGGAAGCCTGAGTTATTGTGAAAGACTAAGAGCACTTGGTCTTGTGCAGTACCCTTTGCAGTGGTCTGGGAGGTGAGCTTGCTCTGAGGTGTTGGGCATATGGAATAGCTGATTCTAGGGGTATTTTCGGTTGCTGGGAAGTGCTAAAGAGTCATCAGATTTCCTTTGTGGAAATATCTGTGGGAATGGAAGGAGTGTTGAGTGGTTTACTGGCAGATTGGCCACTGCATGGAACAGGCTGGTAAAATGGAACAAGACAAATATTGGTTTGGATATTTTAAGAACAACCTGGAAACACACCACATGAACTAGTGAATGGTATTCTGGCAAAACTGGATGGGCATTGCTGCCAGTGCTTGAAGTACTGATATGTGTGTATGTAAGGATGGAAAACTTATAACAAATAAGAAACTAGAAGGGTCTCATCATTTAATGTCTATGGACTGTATAAACATGCTTGGAAGGAGCTAATAATAAGAATAAGCATTACAGATTGTGGTCTGTCAAATAACTAAGCAAAAAAAAAAAAAACACACACACACAATAGTTACGTAATGTATGAGTTCAGTAAATCTAGACATAAAATATATAATCGGCATATAAGATGAAGCGGTCTGCTGAAATTAGATATTAAGGACAGGATTTAATAACATGGGCTGGTGTATAATAACACTACTGTCTTAACTTGTCATAAATGACATACACTACATTGAACATCAAGGGGAAGCATGATGATTTTCTTATATAAGTAAATATGCATAACAAGCCATGTAATTGCTTTAACTTGAATTGTAGTTTTTGTAACCCATCTTGACCATATATAATACTTAAGCGGTTACCAAGGTAACTAATGTTTATACATGACATCAAACTGACAAAGTTGTTCAAGAGAAACAATAGAAGCCTGAACTTGAAATGTCACAGAATGTAACAATCATATTCTGAACAAATATTATTAAATTGACAATAGACACTCAGTTTAATAACATGGGCTTATGTATAATAACACCACTGTTTTAACTTGTCATAAATGACATACACAATTTTGAACATCAAGGGGAAGCATGATGATTTTCTCATATAAGTAAATGTGCATAACAAGTCATATAATTACTTTAACTTGAATTGTGGTTTTGTAATACATCTTGACCATACATAACACTTAAGCTGTTAACAAGGTAACTAATGTATTATATATGATATCAGACTGACAAAGTTGTTCAAGGGGAAACAATAGAAGCCAGAACTATGAATGTCACAGAATATAACAATCACATTCTGAACAAATAGTATTAAATTGACAATAATCACTCAGGTTAACCTTTGTTGATTATACAAAATAGAATGTTGCCATTTAAATCTAAAAACGTTCAGTATATGCCATAAAATGGCGATTTATGAATATGGAAAGGGAACTTGTAATCATTAATCACAATAAGTGAATTTGTTGTATTTAACCTATAATTTCACTCATTTTATAATAAGAAATGACAGATATGAAAATCCTTATGTGTAGGAAATGGGGGAAGAGGGACGCACTGATAATTAAAATGCACTAACTTTCATCAATGTTCACATAAAACAAACTTGATGCTTTAAGTAAGTTAGCAACAAACAAAGTGATTACTTAAATGCTGGCAAACAATGAAATATAACTTCTGATATATCCAGTAAAATACATTGTATTATAAACATTAGGTATAAATATTATTATCATCTATTTATATCAAGTAGTAAGTTTTGAAAGACTTCATCAGTAAGGGTAAATATGTTTAATAACTGTGTGCTATAATCTTTTACTGAGGTTGTATATATAATACATCCTACTTTACCATGATTGAATTGCTTGTCATCTATCTTTCATGTAAATATTAATTGCTTACACAATAAGTAGACATTTATATTGTGTTAGAATTCTGTCTAATCTACAATAGTACTATATCTGTTCAAAATAATATAAATATTGCTTATTGCTTATTACAAATATTCTCCATATGATAATTAAATTTATGGAGCTCAGATGTTCTGGATTTTCAAGGTATGAGTGATAATCTGATGGACTTAGGTTTATCCATCAGATTAGGAATGATTTTCATTCCATGGCTAGTGCGGAAATTAGTTTTGTTAACATTTATTAATTTAAATTTGTTATTTCACAAAAACATTTTTGGTATGCCTGACCAAACCATTACTCTATTGGTAACCATTCAAAGTAAAAAACCGATAATTTACTTTAAAAGCTCAAACATATACTTTATACTTATAAGAGGAAAATGCTTAATAGTCACAATAAAACAAACAAAGACATAGTCTAAATAACCTAAGATGGATTTAACTTTATTATCTTTAAATACCAATGGCTTAAACAATCCTAGCAAGAGATCAAATCTAATGAAATATTTAAAATTGAACAAAGCCCAAATTGTCTTCCTTCAAGGAACTCATTTCAAAACAAATGACAATTACAAATGGAATCCTAAGGAATATATGATATTGGTGCAATCCACTTATTTGACAAAGACAAAAAGGGTAACAATTTTATGGAAAACAAATGTGGTTAACCCAGAAATCATTTATAAGTATGAAGATAAAGAAGGCCTTATGGCATTAGTAATAGTTAACTATAATAACAGAATATGTCCCTAGACAATCTATACTGGTTCCCAGGCATTGGAACAGGAACTGTTAAAAATACTTGGATTTCATTTCCAATAATTATAAAGGCAATTTAATATTAGGAGGAGATTTTAACTGTATAGTTGATATTTCTGAAACTACAAATAAAAGACCACTTCGTACATCTGCTGTACCAAAAGCTTTAAACAAGTGGGTAGAATCATTTCATCTTGTAGATATTTTCAAATTTAAAGAAGATAAATCTTTGTTGTTTTCCCATCAAGATCAGAGATTTGGTAACCAAACTAGAATAGATGAAATATTTACTGCCTATGACTTACACTCTAAAATCATTAATTTCTCAATCACTCCCTGCCCCTTTTCAGACCACAAGTCATTGATACTAAAACTTCAAAATGGGTAGAAACCATTAAGCTTTAACTCCAGAATTCCAGTATATATAACTAAAATTAAAGAGTTCAAACCCTGGTTGTTATCTGAATTACAGTTCTTCTTAGATATTAGTTACACCACAGAGATAAATAAAATAATGATATGGGACTCATTAAAAGCTTACATATATGGTAAAACCCTAACTTGGTATAAAAAAAATCAGAGAATGGGATTTTGAATTATTAGATCTACAATCCAAACTTTGTCAGTAAAAGCTAAAAAAAAATCTAAATCATTTGGAGATGAAAAAGAAAGTAGAAGTATTAAACAATAAATATAATGAAATTCTAACACATAAAACTTGTTTAGCTTTAGAAAAACTAAAAATTAATACCTTGGTCACTTTTCCCAAATATCTACATAATGTATCCACAAGAATCAAAATGCAATCAAAAGCTAATAACATTAAAAGTATGAAAAGAAAGGCAAAAATGTCTTGGATATAGGTGACATTCTTGATGCCTATAGAAATCACTATATGCAACATGTCCAAAAAGAAAATAATATATCGATCAATTAAATCTAGATGAAAAATGTTCTAATATAAAAAAACAGAAAAATTAAAACTAGATCTGCAAGCACTCATATTCTACAAAGAAATTACAGATACAATAAAAGAGGGTAAAATAATAATGCTCCAGGTATAAATGGCATAATTATGGAAATATATAAACTTTTTCCTTCAAAGATACTATCCCTCTTCCATAAAACTCTATTAGAAATTCAGTCACAAGCTTTAATACCACCCTCTTGGAGATATTCCTTAATCACACCAATTGTAAAGGAAAACAAATCCACAAACCTCTGTACCTCCTATAGACTTATATCATTATTAAATAATGACTATAAGATATTTATGAAGTGCAAACGGAGTTAATGCTCTACTGTAGACTAAACCAGGACCCAAATAACATAAAAAACAGTCCGTAGAGCAAGGCAATGATGAAGTCTTGAGAAAATTCAAAAACTATACCTTCGCTGTTCAAATAATAAAAAGCTTGCCAGTCACTTCAAATTGAAAGAACACAGGTTTATTTAGATAAAAATGGTAAGCGCTTTCGCTATTGTAGCTTCTTCAGACCAAATGCAATTGATTTAAAAGTTGCAGCCATATTTATACAAAAAAAGGCGCCAATCCCAATAAAATTTAAAAACACATGACTTAAAAATCATAAAACATTTCAAAGCCACAAATAATCCTATATAAAGGGCAAATATATGCCTATATAAAATGCTGCTTCTTGATAATGCATATGTCTAAATGATGACAGATAATGTATTTTGTTAAAAACTTGTATAATTCATTTAAAAACTCTAATCCTTCTTGATTTCAATAGGGGACGTAGAGGGACCTTGCCATTGATGCCTGGTGGTACATCAGCCCTGAACTTAATAATCCAGTTTATCTCACGGGTCTCAGTATAGTTCTCAACATCCCCCCTTCTATGACTTCTGGATATATGTTCCAGTATCCTGAATCTAAATTCATGATCACTGCCATATTCACTAGTATGTTTGGCAAGTGCATTTGTCAAAATGCCTTTCCTGATATGGTAGGCATGTTCACGTATTCTGTCTCTGAGTGTCCGATTCGTTTTGCCTACGTAAAAGGCTGGACATAATACGCATGATGCTAAATATACTATATCCTTGGACTGGCAATTACCTGCCACACATATCCTAAAACTGCCTTTTCCATAGGGATATTTGAAAACAGGATCACACAGGATATAGTTGCAAAAATTGCATCTATTGCACGGAACCATATGCCTATCATCAGGAGGTGTAATGGTGGTATTATTATTGGGATAACATAGCAGTTGTTTGAGGTTCTTTTTGTTTCTATGAACAAACTTGGGTCCCTCACCTACTAGTCTGTTGATGGATGGATCTACAGATAGGACATGCCAATGCCTAGTGTAGATGTCCTTGAGAGTACGGACATCATTGGTGTAATAGAGAGGGAATAGGACCTTGTCACTCGATGTCGTGTAATCTGCACTGAATGGGGTTGCAACTGTATCTATGTAAAAGCTGGAAGCACCTTCTGAAAAATATGGCATGGCCCTGTTGGTCCTGAAGGTGGTAATGGATTCCATGCCTTTGCCTATGTCCCTATCATGATAACCTCGTTCCCTAAGCCTTGCACCCAAGTCTTCCAATCCTATATCAAAATTAGTATCCATGGGTGTGTACCTGGACAGTCTCATAGATTGTCCCCGAACAATGTTTTCATATACATACTCGGGGTGCATGCTAGTGCGATGTAACAGCATATTCTTGTGACTATCTTTCCTATATAAGCCTGTATTCACTAAACCTCCATCCATCTTCTCTACATATATATCCAGGAACGGGATCTTGGTGTCTGACCATTCCATTGTGAACTTAAGAAACCAAAGGGACTCATTTAATTGTCCTAGAAACTCATTCAAAGTTGTCAACGTGCCTGTCCAAACAAAAAACAGGTCATCGACAAACCGCCTGTAGAAGGGTACATATGACGTATATAATGTGTGTCTAAACAAATGTCGATGCTCCCACTCAGCCATTGCCAGGTTGGCGTAGCTATTGGCACATGAAGTGCCCATAGCTACGCCAGCCTTCTGTAAGAATATTTGTTCTTGAAAACAGAATACATTGGACTCTAATACCACCATTACACCTCCTGATGATAGGCATATGGTTCCGTGCAATAGATGCAATTTTTGCAACTATATCCTGTGTGATCCTGTTTTCAAATATCCCTATGGAAAAGGCAGTTTTAGGATATGTGTGGCAGGTAATTGCCAGTCCAAGGATATAGTATATTTAGCATCATGCGTATTATGTCCAGCCTTTTACGTAGGCAAAACGAATCGGACACTCAGAGACAGAATACGTGAACATGCCTACCATATCAGGAAAGGCATTTTGACAAATGCACTTGCCAAACATACTAGTGAATATGGCAGTGATCATGAATTTAGATTCAGGATACTGGAACATATATCCAGAAGTCATAGAAGGGGGGATGTTGAGAACTATACTGAGACCCGTGAGATAAACTGGATTATTAAGTTCAGGGCTGATGTACCACCAGGCATCAATGGCAAGGTCCCTCACGTCCCCTATTGAAATCAAGAAGGATTAGAGTTTTTAAATAAATTATACAAGTTTTAACAAAATACACTATTTGTCATCATTTAGACATATGCATTATCAAGAAGCAGCATTTTATATAGGCATATATTTGCCCTTTATATAGGATTATTTGTGGCTTTGAAATGTTTTATGATTTTTAAGTCATGTGTTTTAAATTTTATTGGGATTGGCCTTTTTGTATAAATATGGCTGCAACTTTTAAATCAATTGCATTTGGTCTGAAGAAGCTACAATAGCGAAAGCGCTTACCATTTTTATCTAAATAAACCTGTGTTCTTTCAATTTGAAGTGACTGGCAAGCTTTTTATTATTTGAACAGCGAAGGTATAGTTTTGAATTTTCTCAAGACTTCATCATTGCCTTGCTCTACGGACTGTTTTTTATGTTATTTGGGTCCTGGTTTAGTCTACAGTAGAGCATTAACTCCGTTTGCACTTCATTTCATTTGTTACCTGATTTTTTACTGTTTGAGCGGAGGCATGATTGATGAAGAACAAGCACAGATTGAACTTCCGTATGTGCTGCACAAGCAACAGGAAGTACCTATGGTGATGCGTACAGTCTCTGAGCGGTTGAAAGACTGTCTACGAGTGGTGGATAATCCGCTGGCGTCCTTTTGTGGAGCAGATACAGATTTGGACAATGTTAATGATATGGGCTTCAATCGTGAAGGGCTACGGATTGCATCGGAAAGGCTGGAGCAGGACATGTTTAAATTGAAACGCCTTCAAACACAAAGGCAACATTTTGAGATCTGTATTCAACGACGACTGGTTCCGAGAGGCTTGAGGGTCCTTAAAATGCCCACCACGGGCACGTTGTATCCGGACTTACTCTATGATTGGCAGCAACTCAACATAGAGGTAAGCCTCAACTATATGAGGTTGCTAAATGACTTTTTTTCACCTATTGAAGAAACCTTGAGGAAAGACATTATTGTATGTCAACAGAAACTTTACGATGATTATCCTGATTCTGTCGTAAATAGTCTGTTTGATAACATGCTTGACAATGTGTTGCGGTATGAACAAAAGCTCTTAAATCAGAAGAGAGCAAAGTTACAAAGGGACAGTTCAGATTTTAAAATGGGCCGGATTTTTACTTGGCCTAGGTTTAATGTTAATGACAGCAATGCAATCAATGTTACAGCTCATGTCAATAATTCTGTGGTTAATGTTAATGCAATTACTGAGACTAGTGGTTTGAATGTTGTCAACCAGGTTGAAATTTTAGGGGATACTGTGACTGATACTCCTGTCGACAATGATATGGGTAATATGTCACATGCAGTAGTGAATACTCAGGCAGGTAAAGCAGTTATTCCCACTACTTCCACGACATCTGTTGTCAGTGCTGCAGGGACTAGTGGTTCTCTTAATGAACCCTTAGTACGCAGGAAGACCTTCAGTTCTGCGGTGCGCAGGGGGGAAACATCTGATGTTGCCCCAGGTGGGAACACTATTATTTTGCCAACAACAACAAATCCTTTAGGACATAAACTTCCTTTTCCCATCAGAACATACACCAAAGAAGAGAGGGTTCGCTCCAACAGCAGGGGGCGACACAAGAGGAAGCTCTCCCCGGACACTTCCATGAATGGGAGTATCAAGAAGATGTGGGAGAAGAACAAATAAGAGAACAACAACTAGGGGTAGGTTCCATTTTAAATTTATCGAGTCAAGTGCTTACTACATATGAGTTACAGGTCCTCTCTAAGGGCCTAACCTTTATTCCCAGCAGGAGCAGTCGACTTGAAGAGACTCTTAAGGATTTTAAATTATTTATAAGGAATCTTGCCCTCAAAGTTCATTTTAGGAATTCGGGTGTTACTATGCAGACTGGTGTGCTCAGAAAACCAAGTCTGTTTGTTCCACCCATACACCCGTTAGTGGCTGCGTATGGTAAATTAGTCGAGGATGATATATATAAGATGAGTAAAACACAGAATATGCCAAAAAAAGGTGGTTTCAATTTGAATTACAAACAAAGAGAGGCGTTGGAGGCCTTACGTCAGAATCATGACATTACGATACGTCCAGCAGATAAGGGAGGGGGCATTGTCATTTTCGACACTGACAGATATAGGAGAGATATGATTTACATGTTGATGGAGGACAAGTTTTATGAAACCATCTCTGAGCAGACAGTAGATAGGATTATACATAGAGTTCAATCTAATCTCTTTAGTTTATTCACAGATGGGGTTATAGATCAAGATTTTTTCAATTCCTTGAGTTATTCACCCTCTACTACCGACTATACAGGGTCTCCCGAAGATCCATAAAGATCAGGTGAGACCCCCTATGAGACCAATAGTAGTGGGTAGAGGGTGGATTACAGAACCACTGTCTTTGTACATTGAAGTTCAGTTGAGACCTCTAGTAGAAGACAATGTTGTCATTCTCAGAGACACGAAACAATTTTTACTTGATTTTTATGAGTTCATTAAATCAACTACAGATGTAGAACATCTTTTGTGGGTTACCATGGACGTGCAATCCTTGTTCACGGTAATCCCAAATAGGGAAGGTATGGAAATGGTCAGGTGTCTCATGGACAGATCAGGTTCTTTTAGTTCTAGTGACATAGACCTTATTCTTTCATTATTGGAGATGGTTTTAGAGTCCAATGTATTCTGTTTTCAAGAACAAATATTCTTACAGAAGGCTGGCGTAGCTATGGGCACTTCATGTGCCAATAGCTACGCCAACCTGGTAATGGCTGAGTGGGAGCATCGACATTTGTTTAGACACTCATTATATCGTCATATGTACCCTTCTACAGGCGGTTTGTCGATGACCTGTTTTTTGTTTGGACAGGCACGTTGACAACTTTGAATGAGTTTTTAGGACAATTAAATGAGTCCCTTTGGTTTCTTAAGTTCACAATGGAATGGTCAGACACCAAGATCCCGTTCCTGGATATATATGTAGAGAAGATGGATGGAGGTTTAGTGAATACAGGCTTATATAGGAAAGATAGTCACAAGAATATGCTGTTACATCACTAGCATGCACCCCGAGTATGTATATGAAAACATTGTTCGGGGACAATCTATGAGACTGTCCAGGTACACACCCATGGATACTAATTTTGATATAGGATTGGAAGACTTGGGTGCAAGGCTTAGGGAACGAGGTTATCATGATAGGGACATAGGCAAAGGCATGGAATCCATTACCACCTTCAGGACCAACAGGGCCATGCCATATTTTTCAGAAGGTGCTTCCAGCTTTTACATAGATACAGTTGCAACCCCATTCAGTGCAGATTACACGACATCGAGTGACAAGGTCCTATTCCCTCTCTATTACACCAATGATGTCCGTACTCTCAAGGACATCTACACTAGGCATTGGCATGTCCTATCTGTAGATCCATCCATCAACAGACTAGTAGGTGAGGGACCCAAGTTTGTTCATAGAAACAAAAAGAACCTCAAACAACTGCTATGTTATCCCAATAATAATACCACCATTACACCTCCTGATGATAGGCATATGGTTCCGTGCAATAGATGCAATTTTTGCAACTACATCCTGTGTGATCCTGTTTTCAAATATCCCTATGGAAAAGGCAGTTTTAGGATATGTGTGGCAGGTAATTGCCAGTCCAAGGATATAGTATATTTAGCATCATGTATTATGTCCAGCCTTTTACGTAGGCAAAACGAATCGGACACTCAGAGACAGAATACGTGAACATGCCTACCATATCAGGAAAGGCATTTTGACAAATGCACTTGCCAAACATACTAGTGAATATGGCAGTGATCATGAATTTAGATTCAGGATACTGGAACATATATCCAGAAGTCATAGAAGGGGGGATGTTGAGAACTATACTGAGACCCGTGAGATAAACTGGATTATTAAGTTCAGGGCTGATGTACCACCAGGCATCAATGGCAAGGTCCCTCTACGTCCCCTATTGAAATCAAGAAGGATTAGAGTTTTTAAATAAATTATACAAGTTTTTAACAAAATACATTATCTGTCATCATTTAGACATATGCATTATCAAGAAGCAGCATTTTATATAGGCATATATTTGCCCTTTATATAGGATTATTTGTGGCTTTGAAATGTTTTATGATTTTTAAGTCATGTGTTTTTAAATTTTATTGGGATTGGCGCCTTTTTTTGTATAAATATGGCTGCAACTTTTAAATCAATTGCATTTGGTCTGAAGAAGCTACAATAGCGAAAGCGCTTACCATTTTTATCTAAATAAACCTGTGTTCTTTCAATTTGAAGTGACTGGCAAGCTTTTTATTATTTGAACAGCGAAGGTATAGTTTTTGAATTTTCTCAAGACTATAAGATATTTATGACAATATTAACTAACAGAATGAAAATACCACTATCCAAAACAATAAATAATGATCAAACTGGATTTATATATCATCCATACACACGACAATATTAAAAGGATAATTTCTCTTATAGAGTATGTTAATAAAGAAAATAAAGAAACACTCATAATTGGCTTAGATATAGAGAAAGCCTTTGATTCCCTAAATTGGGACTATTTATTCAAAATCCTAATGATATTTGAATTTCCTGCATCCTTTGTTCATCTCCTAAAGAAAATATATACAAATAATTTACCGTATGTCAAGTTAGGTCCTTTTACCTCTGAATATATATATATATATATATATATATATATATATATATATATATATATATATATATATATATATATATATATATATATATATATATAAAAACAAAAGGCACTAAAGAAGGATGTCCCATGTCACCCATTCTATTTGCTCTGGCTATTTAAATATTGGCAGATTCAATTCATAACAATATAAAAATCAAAGGAATAGATATTTATGAACAATACAATTCTTAAGTAATGCTAATTGCTGATGACATATTACTAACATTATCTAATGCAAAAGAGACATTAGAAGAATTAGATATATTAACTGACAAATTTCACATGACTTCACAACTCCATTTCAATAAATCAAAATCAGAATTTTGATTTTTAAATAAATAAAAAAAAGAACTACAGACTAAGGGGGATCACATCATAGAGAAACAAGAATCTACCTTAAAATATCTGGAAATTGAGTTATGCGAGGATAATAATGCATTAGTCTCAAAAACCCACAATAATATCATCAATACAATTAAACTTTCTGTGGAAAAATGGAACAAAATAATATTAACATTTGAAGATAGACTACAGTTAATTAAAATGGTTTTACTGCCCACGATCCTATATATAGCCTTGACAATGCAACTGTTACCAGAAAGGAATATACTTAAAGAAATAAATTCATGCTTAATAAAATTTTATGGTTTCCCAAAAGAAACAGAATAGCTTTAATACATCACTTCAGACCATGGAAATGGGGATGTTTAAACTTTCCTGCTATAGAAACATATATAAAAGCATCAATATCTCAAACAATCTCAGATTAGATAAGTCCAAATTACTCTGCAAACTGGAAAGAATTATTAACTGTAATATCAATAAATGAATTTGATTTACAAAAAAAATTCAAATAACAGATAAAAACAATTTGGCATGGCACATATCATGTATTAGTATGCAATATAACATAACTAAATCCACTAAAACTCATATGATTAATTATTACATTGACTCATTTAGGAAAATTATTAATGCAAATATAGACTTAAAAATCTGGTTTGATCTTTTAACACCATTTATAGTCACAAAGAACTTTACACATAAATTATATAGAGAAAGTATTAATTCTTGGGAACAGAAAGGATTTGTTTGTTGGCTCCAATGTATCAAAGAACTAAAGGTTTAAGATATGCAAGTAATAAAAACAACATACAAAATTCCACATCAGGACTGGCTAACTTTACAGAGTATTCTGTCATATTTGCAAGATTTAAGTAGTGTAATTAACAATTATTCATTTAAGGAAATACCTAAATTTACAAAATACATATATGAAATCATATATAATGACTTTGACATGAGAAACAGTGTTTCAAAATTTTACAAAATATTGATAAACTATGAAACAACACCCAAAACTTCATATTGGAAATATATAACAAAAGGACACTCAATACAGTTAACTGAAGATATAAAAACAAATGTCTTATTATCGATAAAATATACATCCTTTACACAATATTGGAAAGTTTTTAATTGGAAATGCTTGCACAGAGCATTCTTAACCCCAGATAGACTCAGTAAAATTAGTTCTTCCATAAAAGGAATATGTTGGAGATGTGAGCATATACACAATGCCGACTGGAACCACATTTTCTTTGATTGTGTTAAAATTAAGCCATTTTGGAATGGTATTAATAACTTTCTACAAGCTTTATTTAATGAATCATTTTATTTAACTAAAGCTCTTGTATTATTAAATGTTAACAAAGGTCCTCATTTGAATAGGTCAAGCATGCATCTAGTATGGACTATACTTGCAATTTCAAGGAAGTGTATAACAAGAAGATGGAATACAAACACAATACCAACTTTGGAAGACTTCTACAGCTTACTGAAGACCACAGCATTACTGGAAATTAAAATTAAAGAACTAAGAATTTATCCAAAGCCATTTATAAACAACCCTTGGGGAAAAGTCTTATCGTTGATTGACACTATACAATAATTGATCAGACACTCTGATAATGGATTGGACATACTTATAAAGTAACTGTATATATTAAGATCTGTTATAGTGTCAGGCTAATGTAAAGAGTGTACATAGTTATTTAAGATGTTATGCATAAATACTATGGAATTCATTCAAATGTATTTGAAAAATAAAAAAAAATTTGAGAAAAAGAAAAAGAAACACACATGCACACTCATGCATGTTCATGTACGCGCATGCACACAGACACACACACACACACACACACAGACACACACACACACACACACACACACACACACACACACACACACACACACATATGAAGACAAAAATAAATAACTAAACAAGACTGAAACAAATTCAAAGACTGACCATTCAAAGGATGTTAAGGTCCTGACAACATTCTGTGCCTAAAAAAACTGAAACTGATTAATTTCTTTCTTTGCTTCTAAAATGTTGACAAAACTGCATTAAAACAAAAACAAACTAAACTATTAACATCAAAGGCTGACTAAGTAAAGATATTTACTAAAAGAGAAGTCATATCAACAAGAACCCAACTACTGGATTATCACAGCAAATTGCCGAATGTCATTTTTGTAGATTTTATTAAAGCTATTTGGAGAAAAGGCCCTGCAGACTTAAGACATGTCTATTACATTGTCTTGTTCAATTAATAACATGAGTGCTTTGAGGAGGTGGACACCAGAAAAGTTCAGTCAGAAACCCCTTGTCAACAGTAACATTACCTGTACAAACATTATCAAAAAGACTGTGATTTTTCTTATATTGTTTTGAAAGACATGGGTATTACATATACCAGTCTGGATAAATGTTTTGCTGTGATTCACATACAAAAATAAAAATATGCTTGTTGTTTCACTGTACTCAAAGGTGCTGTATATGCAAATACAAAGTCTTGTGCTGTTTTTAATTACAAAATTCTACCAGTTAACTGATTAACAGGTATAAATCTTGTTATAACTTGTAGACTGTTCTGTCTGTACAAAAGCTTTGAAATCATATATAGGAGATTTTAAGTTGTATGGGTTGAGTAGTAAACTAGGTAACTTTAGATATCAGAAAAATCCAAAAGTAGTCAATAATTTGTGGTTATTGTCTTAAAAATATTATAAACTAACAGCAGTGTCAACAAAACTAGCCAGGGAGAATTTAAAGTATGCTAAATCTAAAATCTTCTTAGATAAATCAAAAATGTTCCCTGCACATTGTCCTTGAAAGTTATAGTATATTTTAGTTGCTTTGAGTTTATTCATGAACTTGCAACCATGAAACAATTAATATGATCAAGTGTTAGTGACACAGAATGTGAAAACTAGTAACAACAAATATTTCAAATCCTAGTGTTGAGGAAAAGGTGCAGTTGTCAGGCAAATATTAAGCAGGTAATCATAAGAGAATAATTGTGGGGCTAGTTTCATAGGTACAAGACAAGACACAATTAATATTAGTATATTAGATGCGCTAACATATAGACCTATAATAAAAATGAAATAGTTTGCTGACTTATCAAGCCATTCAAGAGGAATAGTCAAAATCATCAAAATAGATTCCCACAAAGACTTAAAGGTTTGACTTTGTGTAATATAGGATCAATAACAGATTGTCACAGAGACTAAAAAGTTTTATTTTTGCATAATGTAGTAACTGTTAAAGACTTTAATCTCTGCAGAGAACATTATGCACAAGCTATAAGGTTGGAGAAAGTACATCCTGTAAAAACTTACATAATAAATATCACACCTTATGTTATATATGAAATGAAAAAATACTCCCTCTTTGATTTCTGACATTAAAAAAAAAATAGTTTGCCATAAGAGAACTAAAATATCCTAGAGGAGTTCAAAATTTGAAGGTCCAATAGGAAGGACATATGGAATAAGTATATTTCATCTATGCCAAAACACTCATATAAAACTTTATATTGATTTCAACACAGCGCAGTTTTAAAAAATCTGTAGTAGTCAGGTACTTGTTAAGATATGTGATTTCACCACATATTAGATTGCATTTTTATAGTACAAAATGGCACTATTACATTCTGCTGCCTTTCCACACAAACATCAGATGGTGCATTATTGCAAGACTGGCTGTGACCATATACCAAGTGTGCACAAATGCTGTAATCTTAGATTAAAATACATGTAATCTAATGTTGTCTTGCAGAGCAAAGTTGCATCTCACCATGTTTCTACAGAAGAAAATATGTGAACAGCAGACCGCACTAACTTTGATATCCTTTGTATCCTTAGATCCTGTGGCAGATCCTTCTTCGTATTTTTTTTTAATATAAATTCTGAAATGTATGCAATAAATGTGTAACAGTAAAGCACTATATTTCTGCTCGCAGCTTCCTTAATGGCTCAATGTGTTAATGGTGTGTGTGTACTCCATTACAGTGTAGCAGGTGCAAGGTTTAAATCCACATAGGCACTAATACCATGGTTTGGGGTTAGGCATAAAGGTCAGGGTGCTTACCTCACACTGCAAGGTATAGGATTCGATTATCACCTTTAGCTTCACGAGTTTATACTAAGCTAACTGCTCTGAAGGGCCATTTTAAGCCTAGCCAATAACCTGAGGTCAGAATTAAACCCCTGTACTTTGTGTCTATGAAGCACAGACCTTAACTTCCATGCCAAATTTAGCCCCCTGGATGGGCTTGCCATTGTCTAGTTATTGACTAGGCATGTAATAGTTTAAAGACTAATTGCCTAGTATGAACCTGTAAAAAGGATACTAGAAGACTCACTAAATGCTACAACAATCACTTCTGAAATGTCAGGGTAGCTGATGTAAATATTAAGCCTACTTTAGTATTAGATTTAATAGTAAAAATTGTTGCCATTGTGGCTGTGCATAATATTTAAAAATGAGCCAAGTTACTAACTGAAAACTTAATTTTTAAGAATTGAGGAAAAATGATGCTTTGATTTTTTTTCTAAATTCCAAAATTATGTGGCTACACCACTAGGTGTTTAAACTCAGACTCTAGCATTCTGTTCAGTTACCTATGCTGCAAACAAGTTTTTATTTTATTTATTTATTTTTTAATTTAAGCTATAGGAGCAATTTAATAAATATCAGCCACTAAAGAGGATAGAAGTCTGAGGTTTGAACATTGTGTAAGTTTCACTTGAGGAATGACATAATTTTGTTTCCATTTTACAAAAAACAAAAATATTTTAGCCTTCTAGCATCTCCTGCTGTATTACTGCCTACAGTGGCTTTCTGCATTTATGAATCAAAGCATGGCCTTCACCTCACTTCAGCACACAAGTTCTTCTTGCATTGAATGTGTTTAAGAATCATGTTTCAGCTAAACAGGATTTGCTTAACTTATGTGGTTTCAAAAAGTGATGATAAAGTTGATCCATTAGAAATGGTTCGGGTCTATAGACATATGTATGCTAGTTAATGCAGTGAAGCCTTAAAAATACTTACTTTTGTGTTAAAATGCAACTCCAGCTGTATTGCATATCTGTCATATACTAAATTAAACATACCCAGAGACCTCTAAAGCTTACATCTGATCACTACCTTGCTAGTAGAACACCATGGGACCGTTTTTAATTATTTTCTCTTCAGGTACAACACAAATAGGGGAAACCTTACATATTATTGTTTTAAGGTGATTTTTTTAAATATTTTTTGTCAACATCTTAAAAACTGCTACGGACTAGATGATATTTAATAAAAAACAATGAGCATAAATCTCCAAGCTCTGCTATTAGTAGGTACTAATTAAGCATCTTAGTGTTTTCACAGTCGTAAAAACTTTGTTAGATAATCTTACATGTTGTACTTCATGGTGGTTAATAAATGCAGGTACTTTGTACCTCTAAACTTACCTTGGAGTTACCTTACCAGTGTTAAAGTAAAATTAAAAAAGACCTAACAATACCAGTGACAATTTGTTTCCATAACAGGAATGAAAGATAATTAGACAATATTATTTCTTATATGCTCACTCTTCATAAATAAAACACCTAATTCTGTAAACAGAATACATGTTGATGGGTATATCTGTAGAAAACATATGCATGAAGTAGAAAATAATGCAGTTTGTGGATGTGTCACTTATATAATTAGTTTTCATCTTTCTAACTTGTGCAGGTATTTTAATATTACGCAGATAAAAAACAAGTTGAAAAACACGAGCCAAAGCACACTTCCAGTGGCTTTTATTGTAGCTCCACAAACTTTTTGTTTGTGGAGCTACAATAAAACCCACTGGAAGTGTGCTTTGGCTCGTGTTTTTCAACTTGTGTTTTTTACTAGTTTAGTAACCCTTTAGGTGATTTGTTTTGTGTTCGTTAATATTACACAGATCATCGTAAACTTTTATCTCTCTTTATGTATTTATATATAACTATCTATGTTTGACATCAGTTGGTGTGCACTTGAAGAAACTCTACCACATCAAATAAAATTCATAGCATAGCACCTTTCTTTACAAAAAAATTGACAAGGATATACACTCACAAAAATAAAAAAAAATAAAAATACTGAAGAATATCTCATATGTTTCAAGTAAAAAAAATGACAATACAATTTCCTTAAGGCACGTTTGGAAATTGTCTATATTGTATTTAAAAATACTCATATGCATAGGAAAATATAATGTTTAAATTCTATAAGCAGTTCATGATGGTAAAATGTCACTTCAGTATAGAAGTAATAAAGAATTCCACCAGTGTCAGAGTTGAACAGAATGTGCATGTGACTAACAATCTGGTGGCTGTACAACATAAGTTTTGCAGAAGCAGTTTTCTTTGCATAACGGTTGCATTGTGTAAATACTTTTTCAATATCTGTCACAACATATTCTGATGAAATGAAATCTAAATGCTTACATTGTATAGGCTGCTGATTTTGAATCAGCTAAGAATGTAAAACTCAGTGTGAAAAGTAAAGCAAAACCACCAAACCCACAGTTATAGTGATAGATATAAACTGCTACAGAATTTGTCATGGATTATGAGAACCAGAGGAAGAACATTGGTAAGCATATACCCCCTCACCCCCCCAGCTCACCCCCCCACATAAACACACACACACTCACACAGCTTCAGTTTCAAAATGTTAACACACATCACATGCACTGAGAACGTTTCACTTTAATGCATGACCAGGAAAATAATAGTTTCTAGTAAAGCAAATTAAAAGCAATTTACAGCAGCACAGTGCCAGTAATTAAGGTGTTTGACAAATAGCTCTGAGGTCTGGGGTTCAGTCCCGGTTTTCAGTCTCATGTTCTTCCTGAGCCAGAGCAGGATATCTCAGGATATTCAAGTTTCTTAGCAAAAAAATGGTTGGAGTTCTAAACTGTCTGTGTCTTGTGACAAGGCTATAAAAAGGTGATTGTGCAAACCCTGAACTTGTACTATAGAGCTGGCCTCTCTTGATTTAATAGGAATATGTTTTCCTTACAGAGCAGTTCTAGATAAAAAGAAGCTTATAATCAACAGAAGTGTGTGTAAATTCAGTTCAGAACAGAATCAGAAGGTGACAGCGTGCTGCTGAGTTACAAAGGCAAATAGCTAGGTAAAGATTTATATTTCTACTGCCAAAGTTAGAAAGATTTTCTCTGCTTAAGGTTTGTGCACTAGGAATCTTAATAAGATAATATCTGGAAGCCAGAGAAGAGGTGCCCTCTAAAATCTGTACTGAGAGAAAACCAATAAATGACATGACATTTTCAAAGACTAACATAAGACTATATTTTTTGGTTTGAGTGTGATACAAAGCCTCTGTATATCAAGACTGTGTCTTCTTGGCTGCTGTTTAAAGTCTGCTTGTAGAGCTGGGCTATCTAGTTGTTATAATAAAACCTGTTTAAGGTGTATGGAGACTACAACCACCTGCACAAACTTTATTTATAAAGCAAGTTGCTGTGTTTTGCCTTTTATTTAAAGCTGACTTCAGCCAATTATGTTCTGTGTTTGCCTTAAGCTTAAAATTGTCCAGGTTCCCATGACAAGGAGAAATATACTTGACCTTGTCCTTAGAAATGCTGCTTTTGCCTGCATATCCATTGGGATATCCCCTTTCATTTGGGTACCTGTCATTTAAACGACCATCCTAAATGTTGAGTATTGGAAGATCGAATGGGGAAGTTCTAAAAATAGAAATGTCAAAGCCACAGAAATTCAAATTCTTTCCCAGGGAAAGAATTCGGTTGGCTGTTTCCACAGCTTCGACATTTTCAGTACTGTGGTGCAAAAGTTATGGATCGGGTTAAGGTAAGTGTGTGAGTGTGATGGACTTTGGGGTTAGGGTGGGGTAAGGTAAGTGTGCGAAAGAGACGGACATTAGGGTTAGGGTGCGGGTAAGGTAAGTGTGTGATAGTGACGGAATTTAGGGTTAGGGCACGGGTAAGGTAAGTGTGGTGTGCGATAGTGACAGACTTTAGGGTTAGGGCGCGGGTAAGGTAAGTGTGCAATAGTGACGGACTTTAGGGTTAGGGTGCGGGTAAGGTAAGTGTGCAATAGTGACAGACCTTAGGGTTAGGGCTTGGGTTAAGGTTAGTGCATAGATAGTTGTGTATGTAAGGTGTAGTGTAGGTTTATTAGGTTTTTGGTGTGCTTGTGTTGTGTGTGTGTTTTTCGGAACAGCAAATTTTTTCCCTGGGAAAAAATTTGCTGTTCTGAGGTTTCGTTGTTGTCATATTTCAAACTTCCAAATTCGAACATATGGTGTTCGAAATTTTGGAAGTTCGATTATATGACATAAACCATTTCAGTTAAGTCTGATTAACATTACCTTTCCCCCTCACAATTATTACCAAAACGCACATAAATTCAGCTAAAGTTGACTATTACAAAGCCAACCTTATATATATATATTTGAGTTCTTTAAAGAATTTCAAGCCAGCACATTTACTCACAACCTTTACTGCCATCTCAACCAATGTATATATAAGTCATTCCTTACTTGGCTTACTAAGTGGAGAGGGAAATTTAGGGTCAAACCCCTACGTTGCACCACTGAGATAGACTTAATACCAGGAGGAGAAAACAATATTTATTTGTTTGTTCATTTGTTTATTTGTTTGTTTTTGTTAACCAGGGCAGAGCACTCATCCCAACAGACCTTTACCAGGTTCTTCCTGGGGATACAAGATGTGAGAAAAGCACTTATTAGAGCAAAATACAAAACCGTCTCCGTTTACTCGCACAGTTATATAACTTTTAGGCTAATGATATGAGAGATAACATTTATGGGTCCAGTCACAGCTGCTTGTTATAGAAGGGTGATATGTATGGATTAAGGGGGAAGAAACTCAGAGGTGAGTATGACAGCTGATAGTTGGAAGAAGGGAACAGGGGAAGAGCAGGGTTAGGACAGAGTATTAGGAACAGCTGTTGAATGTTGTTATTGAAGTAGAAACCAAACTGAAAGAAGTTGCACAAGTTTATTATATGGGTGTTTTAGGTTGTTTTATGCGATTCCTTTATTCATGGGGCATTTGTATTTTGGATCATTAAACAGATTTCTGTTGTGTTTGGAATTTAACGTAGTTGGGGATGGACTTGATGCTAGGTCAGAGGTATTCCAATTTTTAGAAACTTTTAGAAAGAAAGAGTGACCAATAGCTCACAACTTATTTGAGGCTGGAGGGTTGCAGGTTAGGATCAGAAGAGGGAAAGGATATTAGGGTGTAAGGAGTTGTTATCTTGGTTAGTCTAGCAGTGAAGAAGGGGAATTAGTATAAATTTATTTGGCTGTCTATTTCATTGGGAGCCATTTTGGTTTTGATAGTATAGAATAGTGATGCTCCCTTCAAAATGCAAGGGTTATAAATCTCTATATATTATGTAAGGTGATTTGTAGTTAAAAGAACTTTTTTCACACTTCAGTTGTGATAGGGAGTCAGTCTTCTAACTATGGGATTAGGACACCTTTCCCTAGGGCTGTTCCATGATAGGGAGTCAGTACTCTAACAGTGGGATTAGGACACCTTTCCCTGATAGGGAGTCAGTAGTCTAACTGTGGGATTAGTACACCTTTCCCTGATAGGGAGTCTAACTGTGGGATTAGGACATCTTTCCCTGATAGGGAGTCAGTATTCTAACTGTGGGATTAGGACACCTTTCCCTGATAGGGAGTCAGTATTCTAACTGTGAGATTAGTACACCTTTCCCTGATAGGGAGTCAGTTTTCTAACTGTGGGATTAGGATACCTTTCCCTGATAGGTAGTCAGTATTCTAACTGTGGGATTAGGACACCTTTCCCTAGGGCTGTTCCTCCTGTGAATGACATGAAATGTAAATCCTTTTTGCCTATAACAGCAGGTTATTTACCTGAGTACTGGTAACCTGGCTGTGATATTGGAGGTTAAGTTAGCAGCAGGTTATTTACTGGGTACTGGTAACTTGGCTATGATATTGGAGGTTAAGTTAACAGCAGGTTATTTACTTGGGTACTGGTAACTTGGCTATGATATTGGAAGTTAAGTTAACAGCAGGTTATTTACTTGGGTACTGGTAACCTGGCTATGATATTGGAGGTTAAGTTAACAGCAGGTTATTTACTTGGGTACTGGTAACTTGGCTATGATATTGGAAGTTAAGTTAACAGCAGGTTATTTACTTGGGTACTGGTAACCTGGCTATGATATTGGAGGTTAAGTTAACAGCATGTTATTTACCTGGGTACTGGTAACTTGGATATGATATTGGAAGTTAAGTTTATTGTCTGGCCAGATGCCTTAGTATTTATACCATTGCATTGTTGCAATGTGTGGTTGATTGTTGAGTTGAATGACCCAGTTCTGAGGGTATTTAGTTAGTTTTTTTGTGGATTTCCAAGCAGCATGGCTTTTATTTCCTATGGTAAGTACCAGGTTGTGCTGTTGCAGACATGTTGAGAGTAGCACAAGGGCATAGTCAAACCTGCGTTTTATGTGACCCATAAATATCATAGAATAATATGGAGGTGGGTGAGAGCAGAGGGAAGGTTACTGATGGAAAGAGAGAACAATACGGGGGAACAGAACTAATTCCTGTGAGTCTCTTTCTGAAAAGGACTGGAGAAGATAAAGACAATCTTGGTTGAAATTCAAAAGTAGCTGTTAGGTTCACATGAAACCATCCCCATCATGAGCTTCAAGGAGAAGTACAGACATGCCTGCATGGATTTTAAATGAAGCACCAAGAAGATTAAGGCTGAATATGAGCGTAATCAAAAGGAATATTTTAACTGTAGTGGGAATGTCAGATGTGGTGCCCAGTACTGCCCTAAACCTAAAGCAAACAACACTATCTAGTCTAATAGAGAAGCCATAGTAAATACCTTGGCTGACAAATTTATTTCAAATTGTTCCCTTCCCCATACTCAAGTGTTGCTTCCACTGAAATGTTATTACCAAAACTAAAAGTAACAGCTCCATGAACCCAGGCAATAAACCAGGCCTTGCTATTCATGGACTCTCCTATAAGTTTTTTATCTCAGTTTCTCCAAAGGATATGTGCCTGAGACCTAAAGAACAAAGATTGTAGTGTCTCAAAATAATGGTGGTGCTGCAGGTGATCTTAGAAATCATTCTCCCTTTAGCCTTACTATAATATCTGTAACCTCATGGAGCAAACCTTAGTCAATCGCATTAACAGTGAAATCAGTAACTTAAAAACTCAGTCATGGTCAAAATTATTTTGTAAAGAGTAATTCTTGTGTACTTAGCTGAGTTGACTTTTCTGAGGGTGTGACTGATGCCATTGAAGGGGGGCCACTCTCACCATGCTGCGTGTCCCAACCTTGCTAAGGCATTCAGTACAATGCCCCATGCAGCCATTGATAATAAAGTTAACAGCTTAAATATTAAGCCCTGCACTAGTGAAATGATTAACAGGCTGTGTGATCATACCCTCAGGGTGAGAGCTGGCCCCTGTACTAGTGAAATGATTGTTAACAGGTTGTGGGATCGTACCCTCAGGGTGAGAGCTGGCAGTTTCTTCTCACCTAATGGGTTACTCCATTAACAGATTCCCTCAGGCCTCTGCTCTGGGTGCCCTACCCTAATGGGTTACTCATTAACAGATTCCCTCAGGCCTCTGCTCTGGGTGCCCTCAGGCCTCTGCTCTGTGTGCATTACCCTTTGGCCTCTGCTCTGGGTGCCCTCAGGCCTCTGCTCAGGCCTCTGCTCTGGGTGTCCTACCTTAATGGATTGCTCATTAGCAGATTCCCTCAGGCCTCTGCTCTGGGTGTCCTACCCTAATGGATTACTCATTAACAGATTCCCTCAGGCCTCTGCTCTGGGTGCCCTACCCTAATGGATTACTCATTAATAGATTCCCTCAGGCCTCTGCTCTGGGTGCCCTATCCTTTGGCATAGATTTCTCTGATGCAAAGGGATATATCTTAAGTTTGTGGTTGACCAAATGTGTAGAAGACTGCAAACTGGGTACAATTATTGATTTCCCCCCAGATACTTATATTCTCCAAGAAAGGCTACACTGAGTTAGCAAGTGATGTTCTGAGCATTGCCTCTGAGTTAATGCAAACCATACAGAATAGTTTCATTTGAGAGAAAAAATGCCTTTCCCACGGATTGTAACAAGAAATAAAACCCCACTTAAGTGTGATTTAGTCATTAGAGATCTAGGATTTTTCATGGATAATGAACTATCCTTTGATATTCAAGTATCAGTTATAATAAGGAATTTTTTTAATCATTGCTGTTTTATTGGCAAAGGTAAACAGACTCAAGATCAAAAGATGTCTTAGTCCTCCTGTATTCCTCCATGATTAAACTGATTATTAAATGGACATTCCAAGTATTATGCTCATCCCCAGATAAATACCCCAGATTAAGATATATACCCCAGCTTAAGATATATACCCCATCTTAAGATATATACCCCAGCTTAAGATATGTACCCCAGCTTAAGATATATACCCCAGCTTAAGATATGTACCCCAGCTTAAGATATATACCCCATCTTAAGATATGTACCCCAGCTTAAGATATATACCCCAGCTTAAGATCGCAAGTTTTCCCATTGAAGAGACTCAAAAGGCTAGGCTCTCTTATCTATCCAGATAAATGAAAGCATCTTTCACCTTTTTCCATCTTGTACAGCTTTTTGTTTGTTAATCACTGTCTTGTCTTTTATGCTATGAAAGATCTTCCCCACTTTATAAACACTGGTAACATTAGAAAAACTTGTTCAAAAATTCTCAGTTTACCTTGTAACATAAACAAGACTTCTTGGAAGGATAATTCTATTACCCAAAGGATTTCCTACCTGCGAGAAAAAAAACATCCATCCATCCATCCATCCATCCATCCATCCATCCATCCATCCATCTATCGACAACCCCTTTTTTCCCATTTCTGCACATGGGGTCATGGTGTCACTTCAACAGTGACAATCATCTGGAGCCAAGCTTTACACCCCCGGGTGGCTAGCCCTGCTGTGGTAATCTTTTCCCTGCATGTTAAATGACGTAACTCCTTAGCCTCCTTCAAGTTAAGTCTTGATTAGATGGGTTCACATACGTTTACCCTTGGGATTGGTGGCATGGCCATTATCAAGAAGAGAGGTAAACTGACCTGCATTTATTATAGCTGGTGCATGGATAGACTACACATAGTTGTTCAAACATCCTGCTTAGTACTAATCTATGAGCTTATAACGCAGAAAAGTTTAAGCTGCTCTGTTTTATTCAGCTTTTCAAACTAGTTTTACACATTGACTCAATTAGCTTGCACAGCCGTGTTATGTTAATTTTTCAGATTCGTTTCCATAAACTTCCATCTCTTCTTGCAACTATTGCTAGCATCAGATAACTGCATCTGATATATGAAAAAAAACATGAAGTTGGGGGATGAGGAAATATCCCTTAACACAAAAAAAGGGAGAGATGCTTCCCCATCCTCAGTAAAGTAGTAAATGTTGCTGCACTTCAGTGCAATAATAATTTATGAAGTAATTCAAATCCATAGTAAAATGTATTTTATGTTTATATTCCCTTTTGGTGATCATCACTCTCTCTCTGCTTTTAAGAGTATACTCATTCAGTGCACCATTATCTGTTTAATCCAATTGGGGAGGGGCAAAGTCTAACCTAGTGCGCAATGCGCTCAAGGAAGGAAATATAATCCTGGGAAGGACACCAGTCCATTGCAGAACACTAACACTCTGTCATACACGGCACAGCCAACTACAGGCAGTTTAGATCATTACTAATTCACCTGTGGTTTTGGTGAAAAAGAGCAGCACCTCACAAAAGCCCACAAGGTCACATAGATAAGGCACGCCTACAAATAACCAAACAGGAGAAGCAAACGCAGTAAAGCAGCAAAGTTTAGCGCTGTGGAAGAATGTCATCTTGTATTGAGAAACCAGAAAAATAAAGATAACAATTAAAGCGTTTTCTCTGCAGGCCATTACTGCCTTTCGGTGGACTGAGGGAATGAGACGGTATAACAATAAACCTTTCTACCCTTAGGATAATAATGATAATAAAAGCTTTGCATTTTTCAAGATAAAACTTATTTTATAGATGTACACTCTATGTGCAATAATCATTCATGGATTGTACCATGAATATTAATAAGGGAATGTAATACACTTAGTAACAATTGCATTATCTGGAAGCCTGCTGTTTGCTCTTACTCAGCAGTCGTAACATGCAGCAAAGCTATTAAGGCATTGGAGTGATACTCTGGTATCATTAAACTTTTATGTGTACATCTTCAAAAATGGATTCCCACAAGCAATACACATATAATTATGTCACGTCCTTTGTACTGGGGCTGAATATGGCAGTTCATAAACCATGAACCAGAATATGAAGAAACTAACGCTTTCTTGTCACCTCAGCTGTCTGCACTGACCTTTTCTTTAAATAAAAACAGATACTGCTTTGGGCAAAAAGTTTTACTAGAGTAAGGCAAGTCTGTTTTCATATTGTTTTGATTTAATTTTTGATTTGCAGTGTTAATGACTGGCAGAGATGGGCGACTGGGCTGAATCTGCTGCAGTAATATTAAACCTGGCATAAAAGGCAAAATTTATTCTAGGAACGTAACATGAGATAGGAGGCAAGACCTTAGTTTCAAAGAAGGGCATTTAGATAGTACTTCTAAACAGGTTGAATTCAGCAATTCTCAAATTTTCTGAAGAGGACTTTCCTAAGCAGTTGTAAAAGATGTGATTCTTATGAAGATACAATCAGAAGACCTGAAACTGCTTCATCTGTTGATTATAAAGTCTCAACACCCCCCCCCCAAAAAAAAATGTGAAAATGTTCACATACAAAAACAGAAAACATTACCCATATAAGCAAACTGTAGAACTAAAATGCATCATTTTTGTAAGGAGAGTCAAGCTTTCTTGTTCCCCCATTCCACAGCCTCTTACTTTAATATACTAACTCTATCGTCACACAACCATGGAGAAAAGAAAAAACTCAAGGAACAGTGACCACAGAGGCACAATATTAACACAGAGAATAAGATCATATAAAGAAAATCAGAATATTAGCAACAGGAAATAAACACCAGTCCGAAAGACATAACTGATCATGAGGTAAACCTGAAGCCATTCAGTTGTTTCCCTAAACATGACTTGGTCAGTTTCTTTTAAACACACAGATGTATCAGTCAGCCGGTCACTCCCATTCGCTAATCACATCACTGTGACTACAGGAAGCACATTCAGTAAAAGGGTCAAGCTACACAGGCTTTAGTAGCAACACTCGCTTTGCAGGTTCTTTTGATGGGACAGTTCCTGTGTTGGAGTTTGCACTACCACCCACCACTTCTAAGTCTCGTAAACACTAAGTGGTTGCAAATGTCTCTGAACAAAATAAGTCACTTTATAATTAGTAGTGACCAAAACAGGAACACCACTGCCTAACATTGGATAAAACAGTTATGTGAGCAGCTGCATGTAGATCAATATACAAGATGTGCACGTTAGCTGTTTTCTGAAGGTCGCCATCTTTCATTGTCCAAGTTTATTACACATGAAAGTATGCTCAGAAAAACAAGCTCAGATGAGTTATGTTACTGCTTCCTTCCAGAGACCTAAAGCTGGTCTTCTTAGTTGCTGCACCCAAAACCTGGAAGGCACTTTTAGTGCCAATAAGGTAAATATATATATATTACCCCTCTGTTATACATTTTATAGAATATTTTAACTCTTCCACTAGTAGCAAGTTCTACTCAGCTGTAACATAATCACCAACCACATAGCTCATGACACCTTATTCTTGCTTCACAAATTGTGTTAGTGTATGATATGACAATCAGATGATTCATTTACTGAATATCTTTTCAGTTTTTATTTTCTATCTTAATTTTTTTTTCATTTTAATGTAGTCTGTTTATACTTTGCTTTTTTATTACTTTTATTATAATGACTTGTGGCTGAAAATGAATCCTTCAGATCTAGTGCACCTACCTGATACACAGGTAAATAATTTATGCCCAGCACATCCCATCCAAGTGCCATAGCTAGCCCTGATCTAGCTGCCCCTTAAATACTTTTGTCCAATATTTTGTTTACACTATCCTAGATTACTTTGAACCCTGTTCAGTAAGATACACTGTGCACTTCCACAGGAAAACATGTCAGGCTATTACCACTCACTCTGTGAAATAATATATCCTTAAGTTTCTCTTAAACTTTTACAGATATCATTCATCTCCTAGTTTCCCCTTCGCTTGCTTCTCTTCAGCTCCATCCAGCCCCATTGCCTCAATAAAACTGTACTGCATACACATCTTTCCTCCTTTATTCTTTTCTTTTCTTTTGTAGCACACGTCATGCTTTGTCTCCTTCGGCTACCCCTCCCCCCCAAATTCCAATCTCTTCACCATTTTGGTAACTCTATGTTGCATAGTTTCTCCCTAGTTTCTTGACTATATATTACCATCCTGCAAAGGAAGGAGGTTTGGAATTAGCAGGTTATTACAGCCTTCATTCTGCATCCAATATTGTGTATTTTCATTTATGTTGCCAGTTTCCGCCGGAGTCATAAAATAAATATCATCTATATTGATTTGCATGTATATGCTATCTGTGCCTGTGCTCCCAGTGAATAGCATGTTGGGTGCTTTAGATGTTCACTACATGGCCACTTAATTGCCTTCATGGTCCTGATAATAGGGTAAACATGTAGTAGACATTCCAGATACCCTTACCAAAGGAAGAAGAGGTAGCCCAGTCCCCCTTTCTCCACCCATCTATCTGGACCTCAGATTGCTAACATAACTTATGGTGCTGATAGCAGAGGTTGCATTCTGCAATATGCCACTGGGCTGACCACTACTTCAGCATCCTACTCTGCTTTGTTACTTCCATCTTGCTCTGCATTCCACTATTCAGCTTAGGGCTAATTACAGTGCTCAGATATTTTCCCCCTCCTCTTTCTCTTTTGGGTCACCCTTCAACACTGGATGTGTCCCGTGGATGCCTCTAATCAAACTCCATAATCCTGCAATTTTTATTTTTACAATGCTTCGCTGAAAGTTGCCACATGTCTCCCTCTGATGGACTGCCCTTCTACTTGAAGCACCACTGCAGTCTTAGTGTCATCAGCATACAACATAAGCTTGGTCTGTAATGCCATTGCAATACTGGATACAGACAAACACATCTGGGCAAAGCATTCTCATGACAATTCCACCTTAATGTTTACCTTTTGCTTTTTGCAAGCCAGTCGACACTTCACACCAGTTATTTTTTCCTACAAGCCTTTTGTGAGGTACAATTTCAGTAACCTTGCAGATACACTTCAACTTTAGGGTTTCCCATGCTGACCTCTGTGGTAAGTTAGCCACAAACCTTGATCAAGATGGACCTACAAGACCATTGCCATTTGAAATATTTCTATTATTATTAGCAAGAGAATTAACACCCAGGGACTCTGGAAACATGCTCAATAAATCTGCTTCATCACCTTCCTGAAGTGGAGGTGAGGCAAAACAGGATAGTGTTTCCCAGACACACTTTCATACAAATGAACCACCATCTGCATTCTTCAGTCCTGTAACACCATCCTAGTTTGTAGTGGTCGGCCAAGCACTGCCAACAACTATCTTACTGCCTCATGCATGCCTTGGGTCTTGTTTCACCAAGTATCGAGAAATAATAGCCTTAACATACTTTACAGGGAACATTGTGAGAAAAGTTAAACCCCTTAGAAAAGTTATTTTGTCTGTTACATCCCCCACCCAGTCTATGGGCTCAGCATAGATTTGGCATAATGTCTTTCATTCACTGTTGATTTGTCAGTAAATACATCAACTCAATGGATGTTATCCTCTTGGATTTAATCTGATTCAGTCAATAAAAATCACAAAAAGGAGAATAAATGATTTATCATATCATTGTATTACCTGTATCATGATTGTAATAAGTTTGTATGCTGACTATTCATATGGATCTTGTCAATGTTTTGTTTTCTCACTATTGGAAGTAATTTTTTTTTTCATTATTATATGCTCAGAAGATACAGTACATTTTGTACTCATGCTGGTGAGGATGGAATTAGACAGATTCCTGTGCTTGTTCATTTTTTTTTTAATTTTTTTAATGCGTAGTACTTTCCCTCTGTATCTTGTGGAGCTTTTCTCCCCAGGCCTCCACTGACAGATTCACTGAGCATGTTTCCAGAGTTTCTGATGGACTTTCCCAGTCAACAAAAGCGATAAATAAATATTTTAACACTGTAACTTTTCAGATCTGTTTAAATCTCTTAGTGAGCTGCATGAAAAATTATAGAGTAACTGCCTGCAATGTCAGGGACTCAGTCCAGGAATGAGGCCTAGGCATTACAGGCTTCATCTGGTGAGGTTAAAGGCAGGAACTACTCAGTGGGCATCCACCTTCTAGTGAAGACTACATGATACAGTACTTAGCCACATGTGGAAGCCAAGTAAACTGATTAGGAGATGCTCTTAGGATGGCATATGTTATTTCCAGTGTTGGTGCACACAGTCCACATTCTTGGAACTACAAGATGTCAAGGATGGATTATATGTCTACATGTCAATTCTCCTACGGGAAGAACCAAAAGTTGTAACAAGAATGTGCTTTGGTAAGGAGCTCCACGTATCTCACCACCTGCTACACTTCCATGTGGAAGAGGAATAGTGGCCAAATTATCCATGGCAGACACATTCCTTAAAAACAATACAGCATTTATTACAGGTTGGAATCAATGTGTCATTATGTCATGTGGTAGCAGGTAACAGAGTACTTAGACTTGTGTGAGCCAGCCCAAAATCATATTAAGGCTTTTCTAGGAAATCTGTCCTCAAATATTTTGGTCACAGAACTGTTTTCCGGAACCACTTTGGTACGACATTCACTAGTCATTGGGTATTAAGCACATCATGTGACACCTAGACATTGGGTGTTAAGCACATCATGTGACATTCCACATGTTAGTTGTTTTAGTGCATCATCAGTGGTTTAAACTACATGTCCTTTGCTGTATTTATTTTGCCAGCTGTAATCTTCAGTAGAATGAACTGCAGCTGTGCCTTTTTGCAGGACGGAGTGCCATACATTATGCTTATTCTCAGAGATATGGAGCTACCTGATGTATTCATTTTTTCCCATCAGAGTCCATCATACCTCTCAACTGTACAGATTTTTACAGAATGTTCATATTTTTGCCTCATATTTTGGTCTGTTTTTTTCATAAAATTGTGTTTTTCTGGCAAATTAGTGGCAAATCATTAAAGACTGAAATTAGAAAATAATAACAGAGATTTGAGTTTCAGACTTCATACCCTTCAGAAAATTCATGGTAATGCAAAACCTTTAAGTCCATCAACTTTCTAAGTTTGTAAGAACAATATTTAAAAAATGTCCCTATTTTTGGGCTTTTGTCCCACTTTTATTTATGGCTTTGTCTAGATTTCTTGCTCTGAGAGGTTGAGAGGTATGGAGACCATTATCTCTGAGTGATCTTATCAAAGAAGGTACCATCAGGACCCCAGACATTATTCTTGAGAAGATGTCGACACATTGATAGTGCAGATGTTTATGCTTCTGAATTAATTTACCTGGCTACAGTCACCATCCTTCTTCTTTAGAAGTTGAGAGCTCTTCAGCAGTTACTGACAAACTACAAGGGAATGAATGTGTTCCTGCTCTAAGGTTTGTCTGACATGAGATGTGTAGATTTTTTATACAGAATACATACTTGGATTCTTATTACCTGTCTTTCTTGTGTTTAACTTCCCAATTTACATTTTGATTATTTACTTAGTTCAATCTGTTAAGTAGGCAAACCCACTGAGACCAGATCTGATTTTCTGGAGCAGCACAGGAGAAAATTAATTTAAATGACATACTCACAGTCACATTTTGGACCTCTTAGGGCTAGTGAAAGTCCAATCGAGGTTTTTAAGCTTAGCCAGCACATCCATTATTTTCAGGGCCTCATCTCCCAAAGAACAAAATCACATCACTAGGCCACGCAGATTACTTCAAACAGAAGTAAAACTGCATAAACAGGAACAGGAAATACACCAAGCAACTCTATTAAATTAGGCCAGTTTAGTTGTCTGTTAGAGAGAGGGGTGCCTTGTAAATGTCCAGGTTATGCACAGCTCCACAAAAACCTATGGGACCAAAACCTGGGTAATATTTTTTGGGAAGCACGAGTAGGCCTAAAAAGGCTCACTAGGGTCGATAGCCTAGTAACCTCATATGACCCTATGATTCACCACAGTACCATTTTTTTTACATATAATTCATACTCACTAGAGGGGGTCTCATAGCCTCATAAGTGACCAATAAAGCATCTTAAATAGTGTCACATAAATATCAGTGTGGGAGTGTGCAATATTAGCCAAATGACATGACATCATGGCATATACACATACTAGCACTGGGGTTGCAAAGTGGCAACAATAATTTCCCTGCAATGCAACTCAGTGGGGAAAATCCCTAGCTCTGACTGTGCAGCAAAAAGTGACAGAATTGTCATGCTACAATGGTTTACAGTTTCATGTGCTAGCTACGACATGACACTAGACTTCAAAGTCCTGCAGCTGAGCAGCCAGCAGGGAGAGAAAGTCCTGCAGCTGAGCAGCCAGCAAGGAGAGATAGTCCTGCACGTGATGGGATGTCAGGAGAGAGAGTCCTGCACCTGAGGAATAAGCAGGGAGAGATAGTCTTGCACCTGTGCAGCCAGCAGGGAGAGATAGTCCTGCACCTGAACAGCCAGCAGGGAGAGATAGTCCTGCACCTGAACAGCCAGCAGGGAAAGAAAGTCCTGCACCTGAACAGCCAGCAGGGAGAGAAAGTCCTGCACCTGAACAGCCAGCAGGGAGAGAAAGTCCTGCACCTGAACAGCCAGCAGGAAGAGATAGTCCTGTACATGATGGGATGTCAGGAGAGAGAGTCCTGTACCTGAGCAGCCAACAGGGATAGATGGTCCTGCACGTTTTGGGATATCAAGGAGAGAGAGTCCTGTACCTGAGCAGCCAACAGGGAGAGATAGTCCTGCACCTGAACAGCCAGCAGGGAGAGATAGGCCTGCACATGATGGGATGTCAAGGAGAGAGAGTCCTGCACCTGAGGAATAAGCAGAGAGAGATTGCCCTGCACATGATGGGATGTCAGGAGAGAGAGTCCTGCACCTGAGGAATAAGCAGAGAGAGAAAGTCCTGCACCTGAGCAGCCAGCAGGGAGAGATAGTCATGCACGTGATGTGATGTCAAGGAGAGAGGGTCCTGCACCTCAGCAGCCAACAGAGAGAGATAGTCCTGCACATGATGGGTTGTCAAGGAGAGAGAGTCCTCTCCCTGAGCAGCCAGCAGGGAGAGAAATTCCTGCATCACTGGAACCCACAAAGAGATATGGAATTGCACATCTTATCATCACCTCGCCTAATTTGGGTGATTTTCATTGCACTGGCATCCTTTGATGGAAACATGAAAGCAAGACTAAGGCACACAAGTTCCAAATAAGCCATCTTGAAAATGTCACTTTGCAAGAAGATTCTGCAGGTGTGGAAGGTGTCAATGGAACCAGAAAAAAACACATTTGCAGAAACTACCTGTTTGTTGTGTAGAGGAAGCCTCAAAATCCTCCCCAGCTCTAGATGATAAACACCTAGCGAGTAACTATATCCTCCAGCTACATTCACAACATGCAGGGTTGTTAAAAAGATAAATGTCCCATAGAAAGGAGGTTCATCTGACTAGATAAAGTGGATGCAAGCAGGGGCAGCTCATGCTATAGGACTGCAGGACTGCAGCCCCCCACCTGTACAAGAAGAAAAAAGAAAATCCCCCCACCTGTACAAGAAAATTAAAAAAAAAATGCAAGTCCCGGAACTCCATGCATGCATGCTTGGTACTCACAAAACTCCAGACTGCTAAGTTAGGCAGTCTGGATAGAGGAGAAAGGCATCTCCGCCCTGCCAGCCCAGAAGTCTGTGTGGTGATGACCGCACAGAAGAGAAGGAAACTGGACTGTATCATCGTCAGACTGGAGCCTCCAGCCTATTCTCACAGAGCCAAACCAGAAACCAGCTGTTAGCATGCACAGGCTGACGAGAAGACTACAGGGGAGCTTTGGAAATCAGCTGTTAGCTTGGATTAGCTGTTGCACTACAAAGGAGCTTTGGAACAGACAATTGGATGCTTCAGGTGGTGTGTGTGTGTGTGTGTGTGTGTGTGTGTGTGTGTGTGTGTGTGTGTGTGTGTGTGTGTGTGTGTGTGTGTGTGTGTGTGTGTGTGTGTGTGTGTGTGTGTGTAATGCCCCAGTTGCTATATACTGTTGGCTAAAGAGAACACATGGTGGTGGGTAGAGAATACTCAGGCTTGAACCCTGTACCTTGGGTGCATGTGGCAAGGGTCTCAATTCCCCACCCACCACCATTTGTAAAAAAAATTTGCAGATGTTTGCCTCATATTTGTTCTGTTCCTCATAAAATCTGTGGTTTCTGTGTGTTTGTTTTTCCTTGCAAAGTCAGTAGTGCTGTGGTGCACTGGTAGCATTGTTGCCTGACAGCTACAGGTTCTCTGGTTTGATTCTTGGCTTGGGTGCCTTTGGTGTGGAGTCTGCATGTCTTCCCATCTTGCAAAGAACATATGTCTGGAGTGTTTCTCCCTGCTCTGCTGAAAATTGGCTTTTGTTCCAAGTCAGACTTTCCTGGTTAACAAATGTTAAATAAAAATAACAGGCATTTGAATTTCAGACTTCATATTCTTCAGAAAGTACATGGTAACACAAAACCTTTTATTCTAGCAATTTTCTAAGTTTATAACATTGATATTTGAAATTTGACCCTATTTTTGGGACTGTATTCCCCCATTATTGACTTTGTCCAGGTTTTTTGTGCTAAGGTTGAGAGCTATGGTGAAAACTGAATTCACTGAATATGTTTGGGGGCTGTATTCCCCCATTATTGGCTTTGTTCAGGTGTTTTGTGCTAAGAGGTTGACAGCTATGGTGAGAACTGAATTCACTAAATGGTAGCCATTTAAGGTTCAGTTTTCCTCTCTTTCACAAAACAGATGATTTGGCATAGTGGTATGTTGCTCTGACTGTTTTGCACAGGATCCCCTGGGTTCAAGACTTGGCAGCGAAATGTATGGTGGTAATACAGCATTTCATTTCAGCAACTTTCCAACACTATACAAGCAATGTTTAAAATGTGTCCCTGGTTTTTGGGCTTTTGCCCCCCCCCCCCCATAAATATTGTTTTTTTCCAGATTTCTTGTGCTGCAAAGTTCAGAGATACAGCTGAGTGTCGAGTAGCTTTTACAAGGAGCTGAGAGCTGCAGGGGAACACAAGTTTAGTGCTGCTTATGCAGAGTCGGCTTGCATTGTTAATAGCACAACAGGTAGTGTACTTGCTTTTGCAGAAGGCTGTGGGTTCTACTCCCACGGTAGGTATATGCATTGCTGATACTGTACTGCGTTGTAAAGGGGGTGGATGATGCAGTCCTTTTTGGCGAAGATACCTAATAACTATGCACCTGTTATCAGTTTGACATTCATTCCCTATTGCGATATTACTAGCTTATCATTTTTTTAATGCAACATAGGCAATTTGTTCCTCAAGGGCAACAGGCACTTTATTTGTAGATGAAACAATGGCATATCAAGTTGTTTGCTAGCAGAAACCTCTTCATTAGTTACAGATTTCTTTAATGTGGAATTATTTAGATGACTTTTACTTCTTCAGAGTATGCATATTTACTGATACTGGTGGACTGTAGAAGTTTGAGTAGACATTTTTATGACGGAAATGTTCTGAATTGGGCAGTTTTGTCATTAATGGTGCATGCATTTTGTTTCATTGTGTACTGGAAAAATGTTCAAAACAATACATTTAAAATACCCTCTTACAACTGTATTGTATTGTACAAGGAATATAATTTAATACAATCAGGAAGGTGTATCAAAGAGCATGTGTATGTTTTGTGTTCAAGGGGCCTATGATTTTGAAAACAGCCCAAATCTTAATCTTTATCTGCCACTGGCAAAATGTATTTTCTTTGAATGTGGGTTTCAATGCTGTTTCAATGAATGTGAGTTTCAAGGGCAGAGAAGTTTTAATGCTGTCTATTTTCATTGTGAGACTGCATTGCTTTGTTTAGCAGATATCTATTAAAGTTTGTGCTGTAAAATGCAAAATAAAACTTTCAAATGGAATCCAAATCATCGCAGAAGTAAAGTACTATGCACATTACAATGTTTATGGTAAATGGAGTGAAATAACCAAGGAATGGGACATTGGAATGGCTGCAGGGAGGAGGCTCCATTCGAACATGATTTTGTGAGGGGGGAAGGGCAGCAAACTCAAAGACGGGCCCAGCTGAACTATACCTCTCAACTGTCCAGATTTTTGCAGAATGAATAGATTTTTATTTCTTATTTTTGGTTTGTTCCTCATACAAGTTGTGGTTTTCTGGCAAATCATTTAGGAATAAAGTCACTAAAAAATGATAGGCATTGAGTTTCAGACATCATAACCTTCAGAAAAATGCATGCTAAAGCAAGACCTGTTATTCTATTAACTGTCTTAAGTTTATACAAGAGCAATTTTTAGTACTGTTTGTATGTTCCCCCAATATATATGGCCTTGTCCAGATTTCCTGCATTTAGAGGTTGAGAGGTACATGCAAATAAATCGCTTTATAGAATTAGGAATATCCAAACCTCTCAACTGTCCCCAATATTGTCTCAAAATGTTGCTCTCCCCTAATAATCCCTCCTCAAAATGGCAATTTTGGAAGAAAACGTGGAGGGTTTACAATTATATATAACTGTAATGATCAGAGTTATAGATTACTTTTATTTCAGAAATGCATGTAGATGCTCTTATTTTGTCAGCTGCTCAAGTTAACAGTACTAATATTAAAAAGGTGTCCCTTCTTTGACAGGTTCCCAGCTATATTGTGTGGCAATTTTATATTTTTGCATCACATTTTTGGTCTGTTTTTCATAAAATTGCGGGTTTCTGGCAAATCAGTGGCAAATTATTAAAGACTGACGTTAGAACATAATGGCAGACATTTGAGTTTCAGATTTCATACCCTTCAGAAAAGTCATACTAATGCAAGACCTACTACTGTTCTATTATCTTTCTAAGCTTAAAAGAGCAATATTTAAAAATTGTCCTTATTTTTGGGCCTGTGTCCCACTTTTATGTATGGCTTTGTCCAGATTTCTTGCTCTGAGGTTGAGAGGTATGAGTGTCAGAGCCATCACCATCAGCCAGAGACATTTCAAATTGTGACATACTTGTTGCACCCCACTCCCCCATGTAGTGACTCTGGATGTGTCCAAGCAAGGCAAGGAGCAGTTATGCGGTGTAAGTGTGCAGAGTATTCCCCCATCCAAGGTAGACCACTAGTACAACCATGGCTTTTCATCTGTCCTTGATTTTGCAGAATGTTCTGGTTTTCTGTCATATTTTTATACTGTTGATTTATGTTTCTTATTAGTCAGAAAATGCATGCTGTCGCAGTGCCCTGTTGCTCTATGTTTAAGTAGCAATGCTTTAATGACCATCAGGTAACCTTGTCGGAGATTGTAAGATGCAAGTAAGCTTTAATAAGCATACTGTTAAAGAATTACCAATATTGAAAGCCTTTTCGTTGTTGCCATGCAGAGAATATTTACATAACTAGATAACGTATAAGCTTTAGGTACTGAAATGCATATGACAGTATTTGTAATAAAGGACAGGATTACAGTATTTTCAGAAGCTCATTACATTTGTTAGAGACTTGCATTCATCTTTGCAGGCTTTACCTATGAACTAAACAGAATGCCAATCTATCATGTGTGGTCCATAACTTGTGCAATAATCCTTTAAGCAGTTTATCTTGAGCTTGTTTCTTGTTTGCTGTTCATTTTTTACATTGATCATGTCTTCCCCATGAAACAAGTAGATAGTTGTTGTCAGGCAGCAGGTCTTTTTTGGATAAGAAACATTTTTACAAGTGGGGGTATCACACAGATTTTTACTTTCAGCATGTTACTTGGTACTTTTATAAAGCTGAATATAAGTTATAATTAGAACTGCAATGCAAGGAGAAGTGGTTTGAGCTGAGTGCTGCTTGTTTTTTTTATACTTGATTTTGACTGGCATTCCAGTAATGTATTTAAAAAGTAATTTATTTTTTCATGCCTCACAACCTTTGTGTTTCCATCTAGATATTAAGTAATCTGTCATGTAGCCAATGCATTAAAGTATTTATTTCTTCTACACTTCATTTTGTCTTGATTGGACTTTTGTAATGATGATTTGGCACCCAGGGCAGCGTATTTAATTAAAGTTCCAGTTGTTGTGGTTTTGAGCATAGCTCCACCCCTTTCTAGTTGGTCACACCCCTTCCCAATGACCCCACCCATTCAGCTGTTTCCTGCAGCCCCTCTTTAATTTGTTGTCACCAGCCGCCACTGGATGCAAGGCCAGATAGAAAAAATGTAACGAATGAGTCAGTTTGGCACTAGGGTGAGAAGTACGTGGTCAGGCCGGTGAATAAAAAAAGCTGTGATTTCCAGTCAGATAACCTGACAAACACCAACATCAGGCTATGAACCAGATAACCAGAGACTGAGTAGTGGTCTAGGGGCTGGAGGTGACAACATGTGATATATCTAAGCCTGATTACCCCTCAGGGGAGAGGCGGTTGTCTGGTCCAGCACATTCTCAGCACTTATCAGTGGACAAGTACATGTCAAGGAGTGAGATGGGCTGATGGCATATGCTTTGCACTGCCAAGCCATTCATGCAGTTTTCATGGTACACATTTGCAGCAGCAGACATGCATCAGGGGAAGGAACAATAGGCCATCATGTTGACATGAGTGTACACTCCAGGCAGCAGGATGGCTTTATGGCTTTAAAGTAATAATGCTCTCAGCTCTCCATCAATAATAATACAGTCTCCAGATCTGGGGTTTTTGAGAAGCTCCTTAGCCCAAGGAGCATTAAGAACTTGTTTAAACAACGGAAGACTAAGTCTGGGGGTAAAGTCACATTCTCAGGCCAGTGGACAAGGGGAAGCCACGACCTGTGGGCCCTTCTGAAGAAAGACACAAATAATTTCTATTTGGGCACTCTGCCAATGATTCAAAGAGTCTGGGGGTTTATTGTTTGTCCATGGCAATGGGGCCAGGGAGTTAGTATAGATAATAAGAGGAGCTGGGTGCATGAGAGAGCTTGCCATCCCCCTAGCAAAAAAAATTTTGTTTTAGATTGTTGTGCCAACATTAAGCTTTGACCAGTTTGTTTCTTCCAGTCCACTATTTAGTGAGGTCACCAAAAGAAAACTATGACAGCGGGGAAAACAACCATTTTATTATGAAAATGTATAACATGCCAGCGGTTTTATTTGATGAAATCTTTGGTGTTGTACAAAATGTATCTGTAATCAAAGACTTATTCTCACCAGCACTTGAGCTGCATTTTCTTTGTTTTACTGAATGAACTTGGTTGAAGATTGAAAGCCATGCCATGTTGAATCCTTTCCCTTGGTAATGAGACTGTTACTCATAATGACACATTTTTCACATCACAGCAAAGCTCTTATTTCATATAATTATGCAATTATCTTGTACTTTGATTCATTTATAATTATTAATTTCATTATATCCTACCTGTCTTCATTTGTGCCTAATCAGAACAATAACATTTAGTCAAAAACAGAGGTCCCATGAAGTGGTAGCTACCCAAATCAAGCTAAACCAACCCAGAAAAGACTAGAGGCCTCCACCAAGATAAAAAAAAAAAAAAAAAAAAAAAAAGAGTCTTGCTGGGAAACAATGACATTCAGAAAATCAGACGGCAAAGTACAGTTGAAAACACTGCACTTACAACCAGATGTACAAAGCCAGTGGCTAGTTTCAAACCCCCTCCCTCTTCCTTTTCCTTCTATTAGAAGCAAACAGCCTTAATGATGGTGATTTAATAGCTTCCTGATAAGCCCACTTAGAATACATTGTAAGTCCGCAGCATTGTTGTTCATCTGCTGCTACTGTACAGACATTCAGGAATCATTTTATGAGTACAGTACATAGGAGTAAGATTTTTAGTTACTACATTTTTTTTATTCTGTAGTTTGGGTAGGATTCCTTTGCTGTCTATTTCCATGCTGTATGACTCTGAATAAGACACGTAAATGGTAAGTCCAGCCTTCCTTTCACTTTACATCATCCAGGATTACCTTTATGATAACAAGTTTATTTACTTAAACAATAACAAAGCACTGTTTACCTCTTAACTCATCCATTGTCCATCGCAAGCATCAGCCATGATTGCACCATGTTTGTGCCATCATACAAGCATGGATGGAGACCTGAATGCAACTCCGACAACTTAAGATCAGTTAATAGCCTGAATAATGGAGAAAGTAGCAAAGGAAGATGGGAAATTAAAAACTATTATTAGCATGAGCATCCTAGGGAAAGTGTGCGGGTGTGCTTCTCTTGGAGAAATGTGTCATCCTACATGATGTTCCTCTGGAGACTGAGAAACCTTGTGATATATGTTGGCTTCCAAGGGGGTGTGGCTTCCAGGGAAGGGGAGTTACTTGTGTGAGTGAATGACATCACTGCATTGTACCCACTGTAGGTCACATCTAGGAGCTGCCAAAACAGATACAATAGGAAGATTTAGGTATACAGAAAGTATAGCTGCATAAGGAAACCTACTATGACAGTAGATGTTCTAATAGATCACTGTTGCAGTTTCCTAAGCTAAATGGATCCTAAACCTAAGTGCCAGCCAGCTTTCAAAGCAAAGGTGAGCCTTTCACATGCTCCAACTCTCAGGAGCTCAAGCACAGCTCCATATAACGACAGACGGAGTGCAAAAATATTCAAAGCATTTTTTGCCCAGGAGGGAAGCAAAAGCCCAAACAGGCCAATGCTAGGAAACAAGCAGGACAGTAAGCTATGTGCAAATTGGTGAAACAGCCAAACCCTGGCAAGTCAAAAGAGAAAACAAGCAAAAAAGGGGCTGGAGAGAGGACAGGCTACTTAAATAGTGATCTTTATGGAAATCTACTGTGATGATAAGTTTACTTACACAACTGTAATATGTTCTGTCATAAATCACTGTTGCAGTAGCAAAATCTAAATGGGGTAGATTAGCGTAGCTTAAAAAACTAATAAAAGGAGAGGGGCAATAAACTAAGAATCCAGAAGCCCCAGGAGAATGGTAATAGCAAAGCCTGTTCGGACTTGAAAAAAGGATGACATTTGTAATGCGTAAATGAATACAGATGACCAAGCTGCTGCTTCTAAAATGTTGTTAGAGTCCATCCCTTAATATAAAGCCACCAAAGGAGCCAAAGCCTTTATGAATGGGCCCTAACCCTGCCTGGAAGTGGATTATTATGGTGGGAGTAACAAAAAGCAATAGCATGAGATAGCCACCTGAAAATGGTCAGCTTTGACTCTGGTTAACCTTTCCTTTCACCCTTGAATGAGGCAAACAGTTGGTCAACTTTTCTGAAGGCTCAAGTTTTGCCTAGGTAGTATCTGAGTTGCCTATGGACATGCATGTGTAAGGAATTTTTTTCTCCCTGTTGTTGAGTTTAGAAAAGAAGACATGAAGATGAACAGTCTAGCTATTAAGGTAAACTCTGACACCATTTTAGGTATAAAAGAAGAATTTGTTCTCAAAGAAACTTATCCTTTTGAAAAATGAGGTAGGGTTGGCTCACCATAAGTACTTGTAACTCATGTCCCCTCCTGGATGATGTAAGAGCACTGAGAATACAGTCCTCCATGTTAAAAAGCTCAGTTCAGCCTGATGAGCTTGTTAAAATGGAGACAGAGTAAGCGTGTCAAAGACAAAGCTGAGATCCCAAGGAGGAGGCCACCCTCCTAGGTGGGCAGATATGAAACACCCTTTTTCAAAAACAGTCAGACTTAAGTATGGTTAGAAAGGGAGGACTAAAGGGCAGACACGCAGAATGGCTACCAAATGCACCTTGACAGAGGAATAAGAAATGCCAGTCAACAGCACCTCATACAGATAATCAAGAACCAGAGGCAGCATTGCATGAAGAGGGACCTGGTTCTTGCACTGACACCAACTAGAAAATCTTTTCCACTTATACATATGTGATTTTCTAGTAGCAGGATTTTTCCCCACCTCCTTTAGTACTTGTTACATGTCCTCAGAAAACAGGTGCCTAAAAGCTGTTAAAATTCTACTACCAAGACAGTTAGTTGATGTGTCAAACAACCCCTTTCTTGTCTGAGCAAATCCAGTCTGTGGGGAAGTTTGTGATAATTGCCCTTGGCCAAATTGAAAAGAAAGGAGAACCAATGTTGCCTGGGCCAAAATGGAGTCACCACCACAATTTTGCAGAGCTCTTCTGGATCATAAGAAGAACTAATAACCATAAAACTAAGGTATAGGCAAGTGCCCGAGAAAAACTGAAATAATTAATTAAATCCTTAAAATCCTTAAGAAGAACTTTGGATATCAGTGGAATGGGTGGAAAAGCAAACAGGAACCTTCCCATCCATGGGAATCAGAAGGCATCTGTCTTCCAAGCCTGTTTGCAAAGAGTCCTGGAGCATCATTTCTATAATTGTCTATGCTGAAGGGAGGCAAATGGGTCTACTTGAGGTGTTCCCCACATCTGGATCAGTTACTGGAAGCAAACAGGTTTTGCTCTAATGGAATGTATGCAGAGTAAAATGAGGTGAGTTATTATCTCCCAGGCTGTGGTTTTGTCTATGCACACTTGTGGAGATCCTGGGAATAGAGATGATTTAAAGATTTCAAAACACTGATCACCACCAACATCTCTCTAACATTTATGTGCTTCTGTCTATCTGAAGGGTTCCACATGAGCTTGCACTGTTACCCCTTTGTGAACCACACCCACCATAATTCTAATGCAGCAGTACTTACAGACTGTATGGAAGTCAGAGGGGAGAATGGGACACCTGGGTTGCAAGATATCTAGTGGATCCACCAAAGAATCTGCCTTTTACAAATCCCAGGACTGGGATCTGAAAGAACAAATGGAGTAGATACTGAATCCACACTGATCTGAGGTACCATTTTATTTTTCCTTATGTTTTTCCTGGTCAGAAGTATGACAATAATGGATGTAATGTATCCCAAAATCCTGAGGAATTCCCTTATGGATTCATGGTTTTGGTAGGACAAACTCAGGAAGAATTGCTGAAACATCTCCACTCTGCCTAGAGGAAGAAAGGCAATCCTGAGGGAAGACATAAGAGAAGATTTTTGAAGGTTGATTTGAAAACCCAGACTGAGTAGAAGATTCTGGACAGTTTGTAAAAACTCATAGCAACTGGAAGCAGATCTGCAAAGATAAGACAATCATCCTTATATGAGAAGCTGTGAATGCCTTGAAGTCTGCAATAAGCAATGACTGGAGCAAAACACTTTGTGAATACATGTGTTGCTGTGGAAAGCCCAAACTCTAAGACAGAAAACTGAAATTGTAACCCGACCACAACAAAACTTAAAAAAAAAGCCTGGACTGCTTACCAATGGAAATGTGATTGTAGGTGTCATTTAAATCTAGCTTTTCTGTGAAGGCTTGGGAGGATTAGAGGTTTTGAACTCAGGAATCTTGATAAAAAGTTTTAGAAAGGAAATTTACATATAGGCCTCCAGGAGCCTTTCCTTTTTGGTAAAAGAAAAATCTTTGAATAAGAACCTTTCCCAAGTAGCAGAGAGGTACAGATTCTAAAGCTTCCTGGACCAGCATCAGGTGCAGAATGAGAGGAACGAGAAGAACTCTCTTCACCGAGCAAGGAAGAATCCTTGAGAGGAGAGGGGATTTCCACTGAGAAGTGTAATCCAGCTTTTCAGAACCCACCAGTCTGTAACAACCTGGTGCCACAAAGGAATATAAAGTCTCAAAGATATGGAGAGGTTGCCAGGGTGGAAGTGGGAGCAGAGTGGACTAGGCAGATAGTCATGCAGGCAGAGAGGACTGTCTTGACTTTTGGGGACTTCTCTTTCTTTTTAGAGCCATTGCTTTTTAAAATTCTGTTTTCTGGCATATCGCTGTACAACTGACTTATCGAAAAAGGGAGGTGAGGTAAAAGAGAAAGTATTAACTTTGTAAAGGGAGGGTTGAAAATTTTGAGTCACTCCTTGTATTAACTTTTCTGTTTTATCACACTTCTTTAACACCTCAAATGCAGAAGGGCCAAACAGAAACCCCTTATCTAAGAAAGAATTAAAATTTTCAGTTTTAATATCTTCAGGAAGATTTTGAGAAATAAACTAAGCTAGTCTTCTTAATACTGAGCTAGAAGCAGCAACTCTAGAGGAGGAATAAGGAGAAGGAATAAGGAGTACCATTCTAGAAGAGGAATAAGGAGCTGCTTTTCTAGAGGAGGAATAAGGAGCACCATTCTAGACTAGGAATAAGGAGCACCATACTAGAGGGATAATTGGGAGCCCCATTGTAGAGTAGGAATTAGGAGCACCATTGTAGAGTGGGAATAAGGAGCACCATTCTAAAGGAGGAATAAGGAACACCATTCTAGAGTAGGAGCAGCATTCTAGATGAAGAATAAGGAGCACCATTCTAGACTAGGAATAAGGAGCACCATACTAGAAGGATAATTGGGAGCACCATTCTAGAGTAGGAATTAGGAGCACCATTGTAGAGTGGGAATAAGGAGCACCATTCTAAAGGAGGAATAAGGAACACCATTCTAGAGTAGGAGCAGCATTCTAGATAAGGAATAAGGAGCACCATTCTAGACTAGGAATAAGGAGCACCATACTAGAAGGATAATTGGGAGCACCATTCTAGAGTAGGAATTAGGAGCACCATTGTAGAGTGGGAATAAGGAGCAGCATTCTAAAGGAGGAATAAGGAACACCATTCTAGAGTAGGAGCAGCATTCTAGATAAGGAATAAGGAGCGGCATAAGCAATTTTAAGATGTGATTAGTAACTTGTGAAGCTGATAGAACAGAGGCATTCAAGAAATGTTTTACCTTAGAAAAAAGGAAGGTTACTATTGACTTCTGCATGTTCTCAAAAGATAAAAGTAAAAGCTTTAGCATACGAGCCTGACAGTTTTAAATCCTGAATGTCAAGGTACTAGAGGAATATATCATCTTCCCCAACATAACCATTGCCTTCCCATCCTTGTCAGAATGAATGGGGTTATTAGCTGTAAACTGTTTTGCAGAAGCAATTTGGGATAAAGAAATCACAGTTGGGTCAACTTTAAAGATTTGAAAGCAAATGTGTATAGTATAGAGGTACCCAGTACATAACTTGCCAAACATCTTAGGCACAGGAAGTTGGCTATCAGGTAAGCTAGGGAGGAGGAATATCTGCAAAATTAGGCATTTTCAGCTCTAACAAATCACAATACATTTTCTGTGCTATAGGAATTTCATTTGGGTCTCACTGAAAAAACGTTTTCATTTTAGATAAAGTTTCTGAAAAGGATAAATCTTTAAGAGGGACATTCTAAATTATACTTTCCTCAAAATCAGAATATTCTGAGTGAAAAAAATATTCCTGAAGTCCACCCCCCCCCCAATAATGCCTGCTCTTCTGACTGAGCACATGTGTAAGAAGAGATGGAAATCTTCATTTTCTTGTCTGGAAAAAGAGAAAGCAGGGAAAAGCACCAATAAGTTCCTTAACAAATCTCTCTAAATACTCTCTACCCATAGAAATGGCAACAGTAGATCGGAATGTTTTCTTTATTCCTCTTTCCTGGGCAACTCCATGGAAAATGATAGCCTTTCTCCAGTCATATTAGTGCTAGCAACAGGTGTCCTATCTTGGCTAAGTTAAGAAACTTTGCCAGTCCCTTCCCCTAAAACCAACAAAAGTGATTCTATCTTGCCTGTCAAGGGCATCCTTACAGCCACAGAGGGTGTGGCTATCCCCCATCGTTGGTGGGTGCATATGCGTCACCAGGAGGACTGAGAGTAAAAAAGATAAGTGGTCTGAGGAGTACCATGCAGCCACAGCAGAGTCACCCACCAGTGAATGGGGCAAAATAGCAGCTGGTTTGCCATTCAAAGACTTTCTAATAACCTTCTGCTTCTTTCAAACAGGAGAAGGTAAAAGTCAAAACAGAATAACAGAGCCTGTTGAGTTAGTAAAGTGTACAGTAGGGAACAAGTGATTTGAAGGTAAGTAAACCACTGGCAGTCTGCCACAAACACAGTACCCTATTCTGAATAGAATTTTTACAAAACCTGAGTGAAAAATTCGTCAAAAAAACATAATTTTCTTACAAAATGTTCACAAGAGCATTTACATCTTCACTGTCTTATAAAGGCAATGGCAGTCAAAAGGCAATAAATTGCCTATCAAAACCACGTTTCCATTAGAAAAACACAAGTTTTCCTCAGAAAAATAAAATTAGTAGGTTTTTCCCAATAAAGGATTTATCTTCCAATTCTTGAGAGATTTCTAGCTGACCAACAGTTCCACGGAACCCATCAAAAAAGCACTCTTCAGTGGCTAAAATGCTCTGAGGCTTTTTGCACTTCAACTGTCTTTGTATGGAGCTCTGCTTGAGCTACTGACAGTTGGAGCATAAGTACCCCTTATTTGGTCAGTCATCAGGGCTAGGAGGAATTTTCCCCTTATCTGGCCAGTCCTCAGGGGTACGACAAAGGTACCCCTTATCTGGTCAGTCCTCAGGGCTAGGAGGAAGGTACCCCTTATCTGGTCAATCCTCAGGGCTAGGAGGAATTTTCCCCTTCCCTGGCCAGTCCTCAAGGGTAGGACCCATTGAGCTTAGGCTACTGCAACAGTGATCTATGACTAATCATCTCTCATATGCACTGCGTAGTAGCTCCTCAAAACTTAACTCTCACCTGCCATAAGCAATGACAATGACCAGCTAGTACAGAGGAATGAAGACAACAGTGGAGATGTTTGAAGGGCTAGTTCATTTTCTGAGGAAGAACTAAAAGAAATACCGAGAAACAAGATCTCGCCATAGTTCTGTAACCAAAATCTGATTATAGTTTGTAAATGACTTTGTTTCAGCATTTATTACAAAGTTGTTAAAACTCTGTCAGGTTTGTGACTGGCGAGGTTCTCATTAAAGATGACTGACCAGGTCAGCCAGGGAAGTTAAGAGGCAATACAGCAAGGAAAATGGATGATGGAGTAAGTTGTTAAGAACTAAACATCAGGAGACATAGGAGAAACCTGTAACTTGCTTACAGGACCAGAAAAAGGTTTAAACATTCTACAAAAGTTATTGTAATGGATCCTTATATCAATAAATAGAAGTTTTACCTACTGAAAGGAACAATTCCAACTAGAAAATCTCACAAATTAGAACTATGAATGGGTTAGAATGCTAAAATGTTCAGAAATACGTAAGATTTTGGTATTCTAAGTGTGACTGTGTGTGTGTGTGTGTGTGTGTGTGTGTGTGTGTGTGTGTGTGTGTGTGTGCGCATGCGTGTGTGTGTGTGTGTGTGTGTGTGTGTGTGTGTGTGTGTGTGTGTGTGTGTGTGTGTTTTAGGGTTAGAAATAGAGCCAGTATAAGGTATGTGTCTCTAATATATTGTTAGTGTCACAGATAAAAGCAGGCTTAGCATTAGGGTTCAGGTTGGAGTAGTTGGGTTACTTTTGGAATGTTTGTTTTCCAGTTAGTGAGGTTTTCTGTTTTGCAATTTTTAGTAAGTAAAAATCAATGTAAGTAAGTTTGGTACATTGTCAGGTACTCCATTTTAACAGCTTACATTTAATGCAAATCATAATGAGCCAGTAGAAAAGAACACTAACAAAGTCTGCAAATACAATAGGCAGTGATTCACAGCTCTGCCTTTTTAATTAAATAAAGAGAAAAACTGCCATCTCCACTGCAAAAGGAAAAGCCATGACAGTGAACAGTGAGACATATAATCAACTAGTGAGCCAAATGTTGGGGAAGCCTGTCAGGGAAAGAGTGTAAGTGCATAGCCAATGCTGCTTTGTCCATCCTAGGGGAGCAAGGTGGACCAGCTACTGTAATGGTGACACTTACTGAGCAGCGATGGTCTATGGGCCAGAGACATAAATGCACTTCCCTTTGTCAAGCCATGTCAGTACGATAGCGTTCATGGAGCATGTGAGGGAATGCACACTCTCACAGTGGATGGCATAGCAATCCCCTACATCTGTAAGCATGCAAGTCACTGCCAAAAAGGGGTTTGCTCATGGTTGCAGTGAGTTAGGTCTTTTAACCTTGCTCTGCTGTTTTCCAAAAACCTGCTGTGAGAGTACAAAAAATAAGTGCTTATTTTCAACTATTTTCTACACTTCTGATTAGCTAATACAATGTTTGCTGCATATCTGTTTAAACTGTGCAACTGCATTTTACTGCATTTATTAGATTGTCTGCTAATTGAATTCCTCTTACAGTTGTAATTAGTGTTCATCTGCTTGTTCAGTTCATTTTACATGTTGCTGCAGTTGAAAAACACTAGCATCGACTATGTTCAGGGTTTGCTGAATCTAGTACCGTTTGTGACCTTTGGAGCTTGTAAAGCAGTTAATCTATTGTCTGGAGAGGCCCATCTGTGCCCTCATGGGAGAAGGTTACAGTTTGGTCTGATCTAGCTAGAGTTACTGCTGCAGGCCTCTCTTTAGGATGTTTTTGATTAGATAATTTAAACTTTGGCTGGTTCCTCTTTCTCTGCTTTATATAGCCAGTGTACGAACCAGTTTATGCTTGTTTGCTCAAAGCTGCAGTCAGCTGGGACTTCTCCCCTTGCTCTGCTGTTTTCCAAAAAAACTGATGTAAGACTACAAAAGATAAGTGCTTATTTTCAGCTGTTTTCTGCACTTCTGATTAACTAAAACAAAATTTGCTGCATATCCGTTTAAACTGTGCAACTGTATTTTATGCTTAGTGAACTGAATCCTTACCTCAGTTCTGATCTCTGTCTCATTTTTGTTCTTCCCACACACCTGACCAACTGTTGTTGTGGTCTTAAAGCTTGGTAGCTTTTGAGTTACCTGCCTCTACTATAAATTTGATATTGGACATTCCTCCCAGTCCCATCACATCAGCTCATTCTACTGAGAACAGTGAGATCATTTATGAAGGCCCACCCCCTTAGCTTCTTAACCTTGAATTATCTTCTGGTTCCTCCCTTTCTACTTAAAAAATACACTTTATTCAGCTGTTCCTACTGTATTTGTGCCTCTTCCTACTTTATTTTGCTGCTTCTGCTGTTTGCACTTAAAGTGTTTCACTGCATTTATTCTGCTGCATTTATTACTGCTTGTCAGTAGCCTGATTAAATTGAGGACAGTATTCTACTGAATTGCTGCTTTATTTTAATTTTTTTTTCTTTTTTTGCTATTGCGATTGTGATCTTATGCACTTTGGATTTCTGGTGCTCCTGCATTTTGTAGCATAGGCTGGATTTAGACTTCCTGAATCTAGATTGCTTTGTATCACCTGAGGACTAAAACCAGCTCTTCACTGAGATACTGAAAGATCTGAGGCATCTGTTGCTCCCAACTAACTTTAAGTGTCGGTTTTTGTTCTTATATCGCACTTTTAATTGTATTTGCATTCTACTGTCTGAATTGTCTGAACTGTTTTTTTTTTTTTGCCACATTTTACTGTATACTGAACTAGTTCAGCTGTAGCATAACCCAGTTACAGGTTTGCTGTTTCTGGGTCTGATTTGTAACTTCTGAGCATCAAATTCAAGCCATCTTTGTTGGAGAAGGCCCTTCTGCACCCTTTTTGGAAAAGAGTGCTGTCTTGGTCCCTTCTAATCAAGGATGACTGGAGTAGAGCTCAGAAAGAAAGCATCCTTATTAGCTAGTTTGAGTTAAAAGGGTTATTTCTTGTTTTATTTAAGCCCTGCATTGGAACTTGTTTGCATGTAGCACACCATCATGCACTGATGCATAGTAGTGGTTACCATTGGTGGTTATAATAAAAAAACGTTTTGCTTGTTAAATTTTCCCTTAGCACTTTGCTTGTGGTCCTCCACAGGTTTTTTTCAGCCCTGGTCTACTGTCAGGTGGAACACTAAGCCTAGGCTCAGAGGTACCAATACACCTCTCACACACTAGCCATTCCTAAGTGTGACCTCTTTTCCTGATGATATAAATTTACCTAACACTATGAATGGACAATTTCCCACAGTTTCTTCAGCAAGCTTGGTCAACATGGGCATCCTGAGGCAGTGTAGCAACTGCCTCATATTCACTGACAACCCTCTACTCCTAGTCCACACAAAATCAACATGTGAGAGATGCAACTATATTAACAAACTTGAATACATGCTCTCTCACACACCAGTCAGTGCATATGACAATGAGCATGCACAGCTCAACTCCTACTGCACCCATACCCACATCACACATCTACATATGTGGAGGTCCTCACCAGAAATATACGTAAACAGCAGAGACCTTTCAAAAACAAACACAAGCACACTACACATAATACTTCCTCTGTAGAACACAATACACATAATAGCTCACGCTCCAGTGTCTCACCTGTCAAGCCCTTAAAGCAAAACACAAAACCAAACATAGGTGAGTCCATCGTGAAACACAGGCGGGATAAGGAGATGTTCACGGTCAGCTGTCTGTCAGGTGCCAGGATCTGCCAGATCACACATGCAGTCAAATCTCTCAAAAACAGATACTGTTATGACTCTGTCATAGTCCATGTTGGTGTGAATGACTTGAGATGTACCTCTGTGTGAAGAAAGACATGTCTGAGCTCTCAGACTATGTGTCTCAAGCGGGTATGTCCATAGCCTTGAGCAGCATTTTACTTTCACCTAGGATGATGCCTCAGTGCAAACAGAAAGTGATTGACTTCAATAATTTGCTTAGTTTCTGGTGTCATTCTAAGGGAATACAGTATCTGTCAGCCTGGGATGACATGACCGACAGACCTCAATGCAATGCTTTGCCAGAGATGCTCTTCATCTGTCACCCCTGGGATTTTGGCTAGTGGCTAAGACTCTTGCCACCCCCATAGTGCCTTTTTAGGCAGTGTCTCAAGGACAAAATTTCAGATGTATAAACTCCATCTAAAAACAACCTCAAGGTTACACTGCTAAACACTAGGAGTCTTAACATGAAACTGCACTCACTGGAAGCAGTCCTCACCTTGGAAAACACAGACATTTGTGCAGTCACGGAGACCTAGTTCAAGGCTGTGGAGAGTACCCCAGCCATACCGGGCTACACTTCCTTCCACACATTCAGACCACAAACTGAAGGCATGAAAACTAAAGGAGGTGCTGGATAGGTTCATAGGTTCATTGGTGTGTACTAGGCTAATGGCCCTGGAGCCTTTATAAGCCTAGCCCATAGGATTACCCCGGCATCGTGCCACCCGACCTTAGTATCTTAGATAAATGTATCAACATTTATTAAAGATAAATACACCTCCAGATTGGTTAAACAGTATGATTCCCTGGAGATACTTCAGGTGCAATTAATTGCTGGTAGGACACCTACTCAAGTCAATGCCAGCTACAGGACCCCCTCCATGAATGAGGATACCCATTCTGCCTATTTGGATCTACTTGAATCTATCAAGATACATCCGATCACCGTGGTTTTAGGTGCTTTTAACTACCCCCCCCCCCCATTGACTGGGTAAATTACGTTTTCTCTAACTCATTTTCCCAAACGTTCCTCGACTTTATTAACTCCAACACCATGGACCAGCTGGCTGACACCCCCAAAAGTGGTGCCAACATCGTGGATATGGTGCTTACCAATATGGAGGACAACTGTAGCTCCCCCACTGTGAGGTCTTCCCTAGTGAGATTTGACCCCCCCCCCCAGCAGCAACTAGACTAAAAAAACTTCTCCAAAGCAGATTATAACCTCTTACGGGATGGTATAAATAGCTTTGCTGCACCTCCCCCCTCAGATGGAACTGGCAACTATGCCGAGCTTTACACCAATGCTTTATACAAACACCTGTATAACTGCACTGAATCGGCCATACCTCATAAGACCAAAACAAGCTCCTCAAGGAAGAGCAAACCTACCTGGTGGACAACTGTCATTAACAGGTTTTACAATAAGAGGAAGAAATTGCTGTCTAAGAGTAAGAGGGAGTGAGTCCTAAATTGGAAACACTCCCTCCTCAGCTTAAACAAGCAAATAAGCCTTCTTGTGAAGTCCTCCAAAGCAAACTATGAATCCAAATTAGCTTCCTCAATTAAGGACAGCCATAAGGAATTTTTAGTTGCATCTGTAACCTAAAAGGAAAGGCCCAGATTTGTGCTGAACTGGTAGTTAATAATACCACATATACTGAACCTGTAGACATAGCTAACCTGCTAGCCAGCAGGTTCTGTGAAAACTTCACTTCCCGTTCCCCAACACATGTATCCCATGACATTTTTACCACCTGTCCTCTACCTTGTATCTCTAAAGAACAGTTCATACATAAACACCTTCTCTAAGGCCAAAAACCCAGCATCTATGGGACCTGATAACATCCTAGGCTGTGTCCTACATGGGCTCAAACAAGAATTTGCAGCACCACTGGGCACTCTTTTCAACCATAGTCTAAGCACTGGCTTCAGTCCAGCTGAATGGAACATGGCCACCATTATTGCCTTGCACAAAGGTGATGCTTCCACTGACACTGGGAACTATAGACCTATTAGCCTGACTAGTCTTATCTACAAGGCCATGGAGTGAATCATCATGGACCTTATCAACAAAGATACAGGTAATCTCCAAACACTTGACCCTACTCAGTTTGGATTTGTCAAAAGGAGACCCTGCCTTTAAATCTGGTGGACTTCTTCGAGACAAGGCCCTGGCCAAGGGGAAAACTGTGCATACAGCCTACCTAGACTTAGCCAAGGCTTTTGACACTATCTTCCACTCAGGCATAATTGAGAAACTCACCCAGCCAAGTCTCAACCCTTATATCATTAAATAGGTCACTAACTGGCTCATTGATAGACCCCCCCCCAATGTGGTCAAAATAGAGGAATCCACCTCCAACAGCAGACCTGTAACCAGTGGTGTTCCACAGGGATCAGTCCTGGGGCCTCTACTGTTTGGGATCTATTTCTCCAAAGTACACGCTAAAAATAAAGGTTTGTGGCTGACAAAGTTTGCTGATGACTGCAAACTGGGAGTGGTCATAGAATCTCCAAATGATGTCAACATCCTACAAGAGGAGCTTACACAAACAAATGACTGGTGTAAAAGTAATGGCCTTAAACTTAATGCAAAAAAATATTATCATCCCTTTCAGAAAGAGTAATGTTCCTGTTAACTACCACATCAATAGCAACACCTTAAGTACACATTCAGTGGTGAGATACCTAGGCACACAGGTTGACAGCAACCCTACCTTTGACCACCATGTCTCCCTAGTGGTAAGAAGGACATTCTATATTGCTCATCTCATAAGTAAGGGGATTGCCTCCAGAAAAAAAGAAGTTATAACCTCCCAGTACTCTTCCCTCATCAGGCCAATAATTGAATACAACATCCCTTTTGGTATGTACCTTTCCAGGCACCTGCAGCAATTGGAGAGACCACATAGGTTCTTCACAAGTAAAGTCAAGGTCTTCAGCATCTGTCGCATGTGGATTGTCTGAAATCAATGTCACTTTATTCTGTTTCATACAGACTACTCAGAGGCAATCTATGCCTTGCATTTGACCTTGATTTATTAGTAATGCTGCATACCTGAACGCCAAATGGTACACGGGCTACTCGTTCTAAAGACCTTAACCTGGTATGCAACGTTAACAGAACCTACTGAAGGGACAGATTTTTCTCCCAGGGGTTACCACACCTTTGGAACGGACTCCCACTTTATGTCAAACAGAGCACCTCATTGGCCCTCTTCAAACGTAATCTGGATGATTGGATGGGTAACCGTAAATTCACACCAGGGTTTCCACCTGTGTCCCTCTTGGATAGAGACAATTGGTGCTGATCATGGAAATAAGGGTAGAACTTGACTAGGCTTGTAAGGGCCCTAGAGCAAATAGCCTAGTAACTTCCGGTGATCCTATGATCCTATAATAAAAGATGCCAGTTGGATACCTGGAAAATGGCCAAACCATAATTGATATTGATCTGGCGATGGGAAATGAATGGGCACAGTAACAGCAGGCTAGATGGTTAGCAGGCATATAGGTAGGAAAAGAGCCTCCCCTTTCCTCCAAACAAATGAAGAGAAAGAGAGAGAGAGAGAAAGAGAGAGAATATAACTGGTACTAGGGTATCTAGACTATATCATAGTTTCAGAGGTTCATAGGTTCATACTAGGCTATCTGCCCTAGGGCATTTATAAGCCTAGCCAGAGTGTGTTTGGCTTTCACCACCCATTTTAAATTAATTTTGCTATGCCCTTTTTCGAGGTTAGTATACTGTGCCTCTGTCTAACAGTGACACAGAAGTGATACCCAGGGTAAACCTACGATCTCCCATCCACTCATCAAGATTCCTCTTGAAGAGAGTCAATGAGGGACTCTGCCTAACCTGGACTGGGATTTTATTCCAGAGTGAAGGGAGCCTCTGGGTTATGAATCTGTCCCTCCAGCATGTCCTATTTATTTCAGTGCTGAGGTTCAAGTCTCTCGAGCGCATAGCTCGATGGGATTTGGATTTTCTGAGGTGCAGCATGTCCATTAATTCCGGGTTGGACATGGCTTTATACATCAGGCACAGATCACCTCTGAGCAGGCGGTATGCCACTGAGTAGAGCTGGAGTTTCTTTAACCGAGCAGCATATGACATCTCTTTGAGCCCTCTGATCCTCTTGGTGAGGTACTTTTGGGGTCTTTCCAGTTGCTGCAGGTGTCTGGTAAGGTACATCCCAAAAGGGGCATTGTACTCAATTATGGGCCTGATGAGGGATGAGTAAAGACGCACGATGACCTCCCCTGATCTAGATGTGAATCCCTTCATGATTAGGTTGGCTATATAAAATGTTTTTTTAACCACTTTGGCCACGTGGTTGTCAAATGAGAGATTGCTATCAACTTGGGTCCCCAGGTCCCTAATTACTTCTTCTGTACTTAATGGATTACTACCTATGTGGTAATTTGTGGGCACTTTGTTTTTGCCAAATGGGATGACTATACACTTTTTGGCGTTTAGCTTGAGGCCATGGCTCTGGCACCAGTTGTCTGTTTCTATGAGGCCGTTTTGGAGGATGCTTGTGTCAGCTGGAGAGTCTATTATGGCACCCAGTTTGCAGTCATCTGCGAATTTGGTCAGCCACAGTCCTTCCGTGTTGGCCTGTACCTCCGAGAAATATATACCGAACAAGAGAGGTCCCAGGACTGAGCCTCGTGGGATGCCACTTGTAACTGGTTTGGAGTCTGACATGGCTCCAGCAATTCTAACCATGTGGGTTCTGTCCTTGAGCCAGTTTGCAACCCATATTAAAGAAACACAAGGAACATTATCGGGAAAACACCAAAATCATAGCAGGACCTTCTGGAATGTAACAAATTATTAAAAAATTCTAAAATAATATTAACCACTGTAAACAATGAAGAGGGATTAGTGATGCATAAACTATCAAGAAATAATGAAACTTATATGCATTTTTTTCCTTTTATGTATCGACTTGCCTTTTAATGGCATTTGTTGTGTTAGGTCTCACCTCAGAAATAATGTCTGTACTTAGTGGGCTTTATTTGTTAACAAATAAATGCAGCAACAATACATTTTACATGGTAACACAGCAGCATGGTAACAGCACAGTATGTAGTTATGTATGATGAAAACTACCAAAGAAAGGTAAAGGTACATTCAATAGTTTCAAGGGAATCAAAGTCCGGCATTAAGAAAGAATGTGTTTCATTAGTACTTCATCTTTACGCAAGGAAGAATATTCTGTCACAGTTGACAGATCTCTGAAGAAAGCTCTGATGATAAAGTTCCCATTTAGAAGCAAATATTACACTAAAAATAACAGCTCTAGCAATGCAGACTACTGTCACAGCATAAAATGAAACTTTCCTTTCACAATATACAGCACTATTTACAATCCTTTTCCTGGAGGAAGCAATTTTATCAAAAGTGTTGTTGTTCAGGCTAATAAATCTTGGATGCATTTCAACACTTTGCAAAATATGGTGAAAGTACAATGAATATGATCAGAAACTGTTTTGCACAAATAAAGTCTGATGAAAAACATAATTTCCCTTTCATAAAAGGAAAAAAATCTTGAAGAAATTGCAGTATTAAACCTACTATCTGTTAAGATGTGTACTTTGATCTTGACTGGTTTTGGTCAAATTCTGTGAACAAATTCTCCTTCAAACACAAAACATACGTAACAGTCTTCATCTATACATCCCTGGTCTAAGTGCTGTTTTCATGTTCTCTTAGAGGAAGTGCATTCCCTACAGTAGTTGTTTGAAATTCTGAGGGTCATCGGTGTGAGTCATACTACAAGTCCTGGAAAAGCTAGGCAAAATGATCAAAACACAGACTTACACTAACTCCAAGACAGACATTCCTTGGAATATTCCGCCAAACACATGGTAAATATATGAATTAGTCATGAGGCATGATGTCCTCATATTACACATGGTATTATTTTGTAATGGTATGTTTTATCTTTTCTAAAATAATACCACTGTCTAATATAAACTCCATTACCCCATTGTCTGTCTGTGCTGATGCACATCAGCAGGGACACCTTTAAAATATACTGCTCACGTATGCCCACTAAGTGCCACGTGGCATTCTCAGTGCATCAACACTGTAAATGAGACATCAATAATGTGAAGTAAAAAGCACAAGAGGCCACGTTTTACATTAAGACAAGTCAGGTTCATGCATGGAACTTATAAATATGACCATTTACAGGGGAAACTACATAAAAATGTACTACATTTCTTTTGCCAAATACTGGTGAGAAAAATTGGCCTCCTTAGATTTAAAAACTGTTGTATGGCTACACTTATATATGTAGCCATCTTTGGAATTTTGAATGGACTTCGCTTCCTACATTGGCTTTCACTGTATGAAAGTAACAAGCTATTGGACATCTGTTGGCATTGTGTAATAAAATTCCCTAGACAGGAAAAAAAGTTTGCTGGAACTTTGGAAATTGGGAGAAATTTAACCCTAGTCAGTGACTTCTGAAATATTTCTCCAAAGTTCTCTTCCTCTTGATCCAAACAGTGGAGGGTGGCCACTCTTGTAGAAATTTATTTTGTCAGCAAACCCTGTTAAAGTAGTGGTACCTATGGACAGCTAATGGAAATAAACACCAATGAAGCCAGAATTCCTCATCCTTCCCAATCAATGAGCAGTGTATACCACTGTACAAACAGAATAGTGTTATCATACCGGGATCCTTCCCAATCAATGTGCAGTGTATACCACCGTATAAACAGAATAGTGTTATCATACCGGGATCTTTCCCAATCAATGTGCAGTTTATACCACTGTACAAATAGAATGGTGTTATCATACCAACATCCTTCAAAGTCAATGTGCAGTGTATACCACCGTACAAATCGAATAGTGTTATCATACCGGGATCCTTCCCAAATTAATGTGCAGTGTATACCACCATATAAACAGAATAGCGTTATCATACCAGGATCCTTCCGAATCAATGTGCAGTGCATACCACCGTACAAACAGAATAGTGTTATCATACCGGGATCCTTCCCAATCAATGTGCAGTGTATACTGCCATACAAACAAAATAGTGTTATCATACCAGGATCCTTCCCAATCAATGTGCAGTGTATACCGCTGTATAAAGAGAATAGTGTTATCATACCGGGATCCTTCCTGATCAATGTGCAATGTATACCACCATACAAACAGAATAGTGTTATCATACCGGGATCCTTCTCAATCAATGTGCAGTGTATACCACTGTACAAACAGAATAGTGTTATCATACCGGGATCCTTCCCAATCAATGTGCAGTGTATACCACCGTACAAACAGAATAGTGTTATGATACTGGGATCCTTCCCAATCAATTTGCAGTGTAGACCACTGTAGAAACAGAATAGTGTTATCATACCGAGATCCTTCCCAATCAATTTGCAGTGTATACCACGGTACAAACAAAATAGTGTTATCATACCGGGATCCTTCCTAATCATTGTGAAGTGTATACCACCGTACAAACAGAATAGTGTTATCATACCGGGATCCTTTCCAATCAATGTGCAGTGTATACCACCATACAAACAGAATAGCGTTATCATACTGGGATCCCTCCCAATCAATGTGCAGTGTATACCACCGTACAAAGAGAATAGCGTTATCATACCGGGATCCTTCCCAATCAATGTGCAGTGTATATCACCGTACAAACAGAATAGTGTTATCATACCAGGATCCTTCCCAGTCAATGTGCAATGTATACCACCATACAAACAGAATAGTGTTATCATACCGGGATCCTTCCCAATCAATGTGCAGTGTATACCACCGTACACACAGAATAGTGTTATCATACTGGGATCCTTCCCAGTCAATGTGCAGTGTATACCACCGTATAAACAAAATAGTGTTATCCTACCAGGATACTTCCCAATCAATGTGCAGTGTATATCGCCATACAAACAGAATAGTGTTATCATACTGGGATCCTTCCCAATCAATATGCAGTGTATACCACCGTACAAACAGAATAGTGTTATCATACTGGGATCCTTCCCAATCAATATGCAGTGTATACCACTGTACACACAGAATAGTGTTATCATACTGGGATCCTTCCCAATCAATGTGCAGTGTATACCAGCGTGCAAACAAAATAGTGTTATTATACCGAGATCCTTCCCAATCAATGTGCAGTATATACCACCGTACAAACAGAATAGTGTTATCATACCGGGATCCTTCCCAATCAATGTGCAGTGTATACCACCATACAAACAGAATAGTGTTATCATACCGGGATCCTTCCCAATCAATGTGCAGTGTATATCACCGTACAAACAGAATAGTGTTATCATACCGGGATCCTTCCCAATCAATGTGCAGTGTATACCACCGTACAAACAGAATAGTGTTATAATACCAGGATCCTTCCCAATCAATGTGCAGTGTATACCACCATACAAACAAAATAGTGTTATCATACCGGGATCCTTCCCAATCAATGTGCATTGTATACCACCGTACAAACAGAATAGTGTTATCATACTGGGATCCTTCCCAATCAATGTGCAGTGTATACCACCGTACAAACAGAATAGTGTTATCATACCAGGATCCTTCCCAATCAATGTGCAGTGTATACCACCGTACAAACAGAATAGTGTTATCATACCAGGATCCTTCCCAATCAATGTGCAGTGTATACCACCGTACAAACAGAATAGTGTTATCATACCGGGATCCTTCCCAATCAATGTGCAGTCTATACCACCGTACAAACAGAATAGTGTTATCATACCAGGATCCTTCCCAATCAATGTGCAGTTTATACCACCGTACAAACAGAATAGTGTTATCATACCAGGATCCTTCCCAATCAAAGTGCAGTGTATACCACTGTACAAACAGAATAGTGTTATCATACCGGGATCCTTCCCAATCAATGTGCAGTGTATACCTCCGTACAAACAGAATAGTGTTATCATACCGGGATCCTTCCCAATCAATGTGCAGTGTACACCACAGTGCAAACAGAATAGTGTTATAATACCAGGCAATACATAGAATAAAGAAAAACATGCAAAACAAATCTGGCTCTCCAACACAGTTACAAACATCAGGATTTCACTTGAGTTTGAACATGACACAATACCCTGTATTCATGCTGACAGGGAGCCCTACACTCAGTGGCAGATTATAACAGGGGTAATTCCGGAGGTTGCCCAGGGCCCATGACATCAGACAGGTCCCACCTCAAAAAGGCTTCTTGTCATTTGAAATACATTTACTATGATCAGCATCACTAACTTATTTTAGTTCACTCATGTGTTGAACATAACAAACATTTGCTAACTTTGAAGGTTCCTCCTCCTTTTTTTAAGAGTTTATGTCACCATGAGTATTTGTTTACAGTCAGGTGTCTAGAACAGTTGTTTGCACATGTGAAGTGCATCCTCATTACCCAGAATCATTGGGAGGAGGTGAATCATTGTGCATTGTTAAGACAAGTTTGAACACCTGTGGTTATAAGTTCAGCTGCAAGCAAGTGAACTGTCTCCAATTTTGCAGAATGTTCCTGATTTTATATTTTTTATTGATTTTAAGTAAATTATGCACTTTATGGTATATCGTAGAGGATTTCAGTCATTCTTGTGTGTGCTCTTTTGTTTTGATTCTTGTACTAAAAGGCTAAGGGTATGGGGTGTTGGTGCTGCAGTAGCGTTGTCACCTCACAGTAAGATGCTGTCTGGTTCTATTCTCAGCTAGAGCATCTTCTGCGTGGAGATATGCATGAATGGGTGTACCTTCGTTGAAGGTTGTGAGTCGGGGCTGGTAACTCGGCACGTAAAAATCAACTACCAATCATTAACGGACCGGAGTTCCGCTGTGGCGACCCCTAACCAGGAAAAGCCGAAAGACACAAACTGAAAGGCTAAGGGTATATTTATGTGAAATAAGCTGGAATACTTGTGGCTACCGTCTGTGTAAGAGACATAAAATGAAGTAGCTCTCAGCTGTCCCTGACTTTGCAGAATGATTTTGATTGTGCCTCACATTTTTAGCTTGTTTCTTATTAATTTTATTTTCTGGCAAATCTCTGATAATTGCAGTCATTATGTAGGCCAGACATTTGAGTTTCAGACTATTGTATCCTTCATAATAGGCATGCTTAAGCAAAAAAAAAAAAAACATTATTTTACCAACTTTTAAGTATATAAGAACAATATTTGAAATCTGTGACTCATTCCTGAACTTTAGCCCTCGTTTTTTTTTAATTTGGCGCTACGTTTTGCACTAAGAGGGTGAAAGGTATTTTCCTTTCTTTCATTTTATTCTGCCACAGTCGTATGAGGTATTCCCAACAAACTGGCTATAACTGCTGACTAGAGGCTGTTCATGGATGAAAGCAACTTACTCTCCAGTTGCTTGCTCAGTTAGCCACCTGCCTTTCTAGAGTTAAGATGTGTTTCTGTAAAACAAATTAGTATAGTTATGGCTACTTGTGTGAAACAAAGCAATAATTACATAGCGCCTTACTGTGCCTGGTTTAGCAGAATGCTCCTGATTATTGCCTCATATTTGTGGTCTGTTACTATTAATGGATAGAGTTCCTGTCAGCCTGGGATGACATGGCTGATAGACCATGATGCTTTGCCAGAGATGGTCTTCACCTGTCACCTCTAGGCGTTCGGTTACTGGCTAAGGCACTTGCCTCTCCCATAATGCCTTAAGGTCTCAAGATACAACATTTCTGCCATGAAAATATCCCTCACAAACAAATTAAAGATTATGCTGCTAAACGCTAAGAGTTTAAATCAGAAACACAAACAAATTAAAGATTACGCTGCTAAACACTAAGAGTTTAAAATCAAAAACTGCACTCTCTGCAATCACTCCTCTCCCTTGAGGATTTTGACATCTTTGCAGTCACAGACACTTGGTTCAGGGCCACAGAGAGTATCCTGGCCTTGCATGATTACAATGCCTTCCATGCTTTCAGACCACAAAGAGGAATGTGTGAGAACCAAAGGAGGAGGACTATCTATCTTCATCAAAAATAAATACACCTCTAGACTGCTTAGACAGGAAATCTCCATAGAGTTACTCCAAGTTCAACTAACTGTGGGTAAGACCTACCTTCAAGTCATTGTTAGCTATAGGACGCCATCAGTGAACCACAATACCCACACTGCTTATTTGGACCTACTTGAGTCAATCAAATTACAACCAAACACTCTAGTCATGAGCAATTTTAACTATCCTTCCTTTGACTGGGAACTCGCACAAAGTTTCCTGGACTTTGTTAACATTAATGCCCTGGAAAAAATAGTATGCAACCCCACAAGGGGCTGAAATATTCTTGACTTGATGCTCACCAACATGGGTGACCGTTGCATCACCACAAGTATAGGACCCTCACTGTTTAAATCTGATCACAAATCAGTCACATTTTAAGTAGCTATAACACCTGAACCCCTCTTAGGTGAAATCAGGCTTAACATTTTCACCAAACCTTATTAAACACTCCTAAGGGATGGCATAAATAATTTCCAAGCTCCTGTTCCCACAGATAGCATTGACAAGTATACTAACCTATACACATATGCCCTGTACAAACACTTATACAAATGTATTGACACAGCTGTACCTGATGGGATCAAAAAAACACCCTCAAGAAAAAAACAAGCCTCCCTGTGGACATCTAACTTTAATAAGTTATAAACCAAGAGAAAGAAGTTGCTGTCTAAGAATAAAAAAAGAGAGACCCCAGCACTGGAAGAACACCCTACTCTGCTTGAACAAACAAATAAGACAACTTGTAAAATCATCTAAAGGCAACTTCAAAAAATTTAGCAACCATAGCTAAGGATAACAATAAGGCATTCTTCAGCTATATCCATAACCTAAAAGGTAGGACCCAGACATTTGCTGAACTAGCTGTGGATGGCATCACAAACACTGATCCTGCAAAAGTATCTAGCCTATTAGCTAAAAAGTTTGGTGAAAATTTCACCCCCTTGTCCCCTTCAAACATTACACAAAGTATTCTCTCTACATCTCCCCCACCTTGCATCTCCAAACAGCAAGTCATTAATGCTCTCTCCAAGGCCATAAACACAGCCTCTATAGGACCAGATGGCATCCCATGTTGCATTTTAAATGGTCTAAAACATGAGTTAGCAACTACTCCATTAGCTACTCTCTTCAATCTTAGCCTGAATACTAGTTTTATCCTTGCTGAATGGAAAACAACAACCGTCATCCACCTTCATAAAGGGGGGGGGGGGTACAGCAACAGACCCTGGGAACTACAGACCTATAAGTTTAACCAGCCTTATCTGTAAGGCCATGGAACCAATCATCATGGACCTTATAAATAAGGATATAGGTGATCTCCAAACCTTTGATCTGACCCAGTTTGGTTTTGTCAAAGGCAGGTCATGCCTGTTAAACCTGGTGGACTGCTTTGAAAATGTCACCAGAATTAGAGATGAAGGAAAATCTGTGCATGTAGCCTACCTTGACTTAGCCAAGGCCTTTGACACAATCCCACATTTGGCCATCATTGATAAACTCTCCCAGTTGAATATCAACCCTTGTGTCATCAGGTGGGCTGCTAACTGGCTCGCTGACAGATCATGCTCAGTCAAAGTTGGGGACTTTACCTCAACCAGCAGGCCTGTCACCAGTGGGGTTCCACAGGTGTCAGTGCTGGGCCCCCTATTGTTTGGAATATACTTCTCAGAAGTTCAGGCCAAAACAGAGGGGCTGTGGCTGGCTAAGTTTGCTGATGACTGCAAATTAGGTGCAATCCCTGAATCCCCAAACAATGTCGATATACTTCAAGAAGGACTTACACAAACCAATGATTGGTCCCAAAGCCATGGACTCAAACTCAGTGCTAAAAATGCTTTATCACCCGCTTTGGTAAAAATTATATCCCTGCAGACTATCATATAAATAATAATACTCTAAGTAACAACTCAGTAGTGAGAGACTTGGGAATGCAAGTTGACTATGGCCTAAACTTTGACCACTATATGTCTACTGTAGTAAGGAAGGCATTCTACGTCACACATCTCATTAGTAGAGGCATTGCCTCAAGAATGAAAAAGGTCATCACTCCCCTGTACTCAACCCTCAATAGGCCAATAATTGAGTAGATTCCTCTCTTTGGTATGTACCTTACCAGGTACCTGCAGCAACTTGAGAGACCTCAGAGATTTCTAACCAAGAAAATTCAGGATCTCCAACACATGTCATACAGTGACAGACAGAAGTCACTGTCACTGTATTCAGTAGTGTACAGACTACTTAGAGGAGACTTGTACTTGACCTACAGAGCAATCTCGGATCCACACCTAATGGAAATGCTGCACATCCACAAGTCGAATAGGAAAAGGGTCACCCACTCAAGGGACCTTAACCTGGCCTGCAACATGAATAGGACCTGCAGGAGAGACAGCTGTGTCTCTCAGAGGTTGCCACTCCTCTGGAATAGGCTACCAATTCACATCAAACAGAGCCTCTCTATGACGCTCTTTAAGCGTAGCCTGGATGACTGGATGGGAAACCGTAAATTCCTGCCAGGGATTTCACCTATGACCCTCCTAGATAAGGGCATTCGTTGCTAATTGAAATCTCTAGTTTAGGCAAGATCCTTTACATTGGGATTCTCTAGTATTATATTGGGTGCACATGGCTAGGCATATAAAGACCTACGGGTCAATAGCCTAGTAACCACCTATGCACCTATTTTTTTATCACTTATGATTGATGTCACAAAGTATGATAGACATTTCATTTTCAAACTTTATATTTTTCAGAAAATCATTGTTAATGCAAAAACATTATTCTAGCAGTTTTCACATGTATAACAGCAATATTTTGAATCTGCTCCTGATTTTAGGGCAATGTTCTTCATTATTTTTTTTGGCTTGTACCTGATTCTTGATTTTAGAGGTTGACAGTTTTTTTTTTTGTTACAATCAGATCAGGCATATAGACAGAAAAATGGCTGTATTTGCTGGGTGGAAGTGGTAAAATACTTAAGATGGACGGTGAAAAGTGAGTCCCTTTGAAGAAAACATGCCTTCAAAAGCTGTTAAGGCACTTCATTTTGTTACGTTTTGTTTGTATGTAAACCAATTAAACAGAACACAACTGCTGGCCCTGATGGACTGAAGGGATATTTTTTATTGCATGCAGTTGAGGGTTTACTCTCATGTTTACTATTTTAGCTTCATAAATCCTTCCAAACAAGATTTGTTCCAATTGTTTGGAAGGCTGTCTTTGTGGTTCCAGTTCTTATGGGTGGAGATTCATTAGGAGTAGGGAATTTTTGGCATATTAATCTTACAGGTATCTTGAGAAATATTACAAGAGCATTATATCTGAATATTTTTCTGATCATATGAAATCTTCATTGGACAGTTACCAATATGGTTTTGTAAAGGGTCAATCCTGTGTGACAATTTTTTTATCTTTTTATCAAAACATTTGGGAGTCTCTGGATATCAGTTTATTTGTGGATGCTGTTTTACTGGATTTAAGAAAGGCTTCCAATATAGTTCAACACACTAGGATTTTCTCTTTATTGACTAATTACAAAATTAATGGTTTAGCAAGAAGATGTATTAGGAACTGATTGAAGGCGAGAGTTTGTAACGTGAAGATTGGGGATGTTACTTCTAAAGAAAATGGGACCGAGTTATGATGCTCCCCACAGTTCTTTGTTGGAACCGGTGTTATTTTGCATTTTTATCTCTAGCTTCACTATGGATACATTTATCTGGTTTGAGAAATATGCTGATGATTCAAAATGTGGATCAATAATTACTAATATAAATTATAAGTATTGTATTCAAGTTTAAAAAATATTGATAAGTGGGCAGTGGAGAATGCAATGGAATTTTACAATAATAAAACAAAAGTTATGCACTTTGGTGTAAATAACCTCTGTTATCTTTATACTCTGAAAAGTACCCTCTTGAAGGAAGTTGAGGTAATCTAATATTTAGTTATTAATATTGGCAACAGATTAAGTTTTGGGTTGAACCTGCTGGGTATCATTGAGAGACATTCTTTCTGAAATTGGTAACATTTTGTGAACAATATCAGACAGAGAAATGAAAGTTCCATTACCCATTTGTAAAACTTTACTTCACCTAATTTTGGAATGTGGGGCCGCTGTCTGTTCTTACAGTGGCTCCCAAATGTGGAGAATGGAAAGGATTCAGAAATTTTTTACAAGACAAATAAAGGAAATGAGAGCAATTGAATACGCTAATATGCTAGAACTTTCATCTCTCTATATATTTATTAGGAGGACTTGATAATGGTCATACCTCTTAACCTTTATCTGGACAAAACCCTAAATAATGAGGAGGGGCACAGCCCAAAAATAGGGGCATATTTTAAATATTGTTCATAGAAACATAGAAAGTTGCAAGAATAACAGGCTTTGTGTTAGCATGCATTTTCTGAAGGATATGAAGTCTGAAACTCAAATGTGCATCTTTGTTTGGTGACTTCAGTCTTCAGTGATTTGCCAGAAAACCACAAATTTTATGAGGAAATTACCATAAATATAGGCAAAAATCTGAACATTCTGAGAAAATCTGGACAGCTGAGAACTATGATAATGGTATATAAAAATCTGCAGTTTTTGAAGCCCATCTGGGAATTTATAGAGGGGGGCACATTTTAAAAACTATAAATAATAATTACTTGGTCACTAATATTTTGGGTAATACTTTCCATTGTAGAGCATGGAGATGGTAGAATTTCCTTCTATTTATTATACAAACAAAAGTCACTCTAGTTCAACTTAAACTTAGCTTAGATAGTTGGGTAGAGAGATGGGCATTTGCCCTTAGATTACTTGGTGACAAGCTCTTTGAAGTCCTTTCAGAGATGTAGGTTTGTGTTGTTAACACTGAACATTGAACACTGTAAGTATGGCACAGTGAAATATGTAACAGTTCTCTACGGTGCTTTACCTTTTGCTGCTGTTAATCACTATAGTGATACTAGATCTTAACAAAACCTAGGCAGCTTAATAAAAATGCATTAAGTGCCATTCTGACATCAGAAAAGTGCAGATCAAGCTTGTCCTTTTCTCATTTTTGGAGTATATCACAGTATTCTGTGCACTACATCTGAGGTGCATCCACAGTCAAGTGGCTGTAATTGATTGATATGGACATTGGTGGATTATAATACAGTAATTTAAAATGTCTTTTGTGGTTTAAAATAACTACAAATGCGAATACGAAATCATGTGAATTTGGGCATGGGCCAAATAAAGCATGTTTGTGGGGTGGGGCATAATTTGAAAACCACCCAAGTCATACTTACTCCCCTCTTAGTGATAAGGTGACTGTGAGTAAGGGAAGGGAAAATTTTCAGTACAAAGTCTTCATTCTAAGAGTACCATCTTCATATTCACTGACATTCGTTCCTCTATATTACAGAAAAACGTGAAGCAGGAATAAATTCCAGGAATCACTAGACTTTACAAACTTTACACCTTTGTTTTTTATTGTGTTACAGACTGAATATTATGAAGCTCCAGAATCTGAAGAAACACAACAGTATTTTCTATTTTTATAAAACAATCGTAACACACGTGTCATATTGTTGCAGAAAATCAAGTTAGCCATTGCTCTGCAGTGACACCTTGAATTCCCTGAATGTCAATTTAAAATGCAATCCACGGGGCATTTATGTGTGCATACTGAGATGCAGATTATCATAATGTTCTTCTCTTCTGCTCAGTCTGCAGTCCCAACCAGCCAGACAATATCAGTTGAGATGCATGCCATATGGGTAATGCTTCTGGGCATGCAAGAAATAGGAAGATGATACTTAATAGGAAAGTTAGCCTTGGTAGCTGGTTTTAGTCCTCATTTATTAGAATAAAATGAGATCCATTAACATTGACTGTAAAGAAAAAAGCAAAACAGTACAGCATGCATCTTTCAGGACTACACAACTGATATTAACCTTGAAAAGTAATGTAAGGCAAACTAATTTTAGCTTTTATGCAGTACTTTGTTTTGTGCTCAAGCTGACAGAGCTTTGGCAGTGGTTCTGTTATTCTCTGAGATCCCTGTGTTCTGTCACCCATAAAACAGTAACACAAGAAAAAGTCAATACTTTCCAGTGGTCAGAAATGAAAGGCATCCATATATTACATTCTGGAATTAAAACTTCAATAATCAATTACCCATGAACTGGGGTGGATGTTACTTTATGTATCATTTGTTTGAAAAGCAAATTAGGCAAAAATGGTGTAAAGAGATTTATTGAAAGGAAAATATTGATAACTGTAGCTAGGTATATACAGTGGATATAAGGGGGTAAAGGTTTGATCTGCAGAAAGAGGTTTCTAAAATTAACCATTGCTGTACGGAAGTGAAAATGAGCCATAACGTACCCCCTTTCTGACATGAACAACAGTATTTTTCAGTTACACCATATATTTATTTATTTTATATTTGTTGACCAGGGAAGTCTGGCCGGGCACAAATGCCCCTTTTCAGCAAAGGCCCAAGGAGAAAAGCTCCAGTGCATAAAATACAATCAAAATCTTTTAATTTATATACTATCAACAATGTCAGGCAGAATACAATTAAAATAAATGTTACAATGTCAAAATAGATAAGATGTATCAGAGATATACATACATAAATCCCATTAGTTTCTCATTCATTACTCTGCCTCCAAACACCTGGAATGTCTGGTCAGCACTCTTTCAATAAGAAGTTTCCTCACCTCCACCTGAACATACAAATTCCCTGCCTAAAACTCTTCCTCCACTTTACCATATTTACACAACAAAGTATTTTAAAATATTAGAGGTAACCCCTTGGCTATTTGATTTTGCAAAATCAGCTTTAGACATCTGACAACTGTACTTAGCTAGGCCTTTGTAACCATCAATGCTGCTATCTATTTATCACTCCTTCTAAGCTGCCAAGCAATGATTTGCTCAGTAATATCAGGTAGCTATGTTGACCATTGTCTTATTTCAAGGCCTGTAAAGCTGATGACCATTGTCAAACTATGGACAGGTAACACAGGAAAAAGTAGAATGTTGACCCATTTAAGATTACTGGTCACCTTCGAACATTGAGTGTTAAATGTCTGACATCCTTTGCCCCACCGTAAGTAAGCAAATACTGATCTGGTATAAGACATAGTACGTCACCCACTAATGTTAATAGATGACACCTGAAATTGATACAGGAGCAGCAAATAAACAGCAACCCTGCCACTGACTGTTACTCTCTACTGCCACTAGAGTGCAGACCTAACATTTCCAACTATAAAATTACTAGAAAAAGAGCCCAAAGTGCAAGAACTACGTAATTACAATAGTAAAATACCAGCAAACACTTTGAAGTAAATGCAAAAGTGCAGAAGCCTAGCAGTTAAACACAGTGAAATACAACAGTACTTTAAAATATGAAAACTGGTAGAAACTTGGTAAATGCAGAAATATAACAGCAGCACTTTGGAATAACTAGAAAAAGTGGAATTCAACAATTTGGAGTATATATCTAATGTGGGGGCGGCCACGATGGTGCAGTGGTTAGCATTGTTGCCTCACAGCAAGAAGTTCTCTGGTTTGATCCTCGGCTGGGGTGCCTTCTGTGTGGAGTCTGCATGTCCTCCCTGTGGCCGTGTGGGTTTCCTCCGGGTGCTCCGGTTTCCTCCCACATCCCAAAGACATGCAGTAGGTGGATTGGACACTCTAAATTGGCCCTAGGTGTGAGGCATGTGTGTGTGTGCCTTCTGTGGAGGGTTGGGTGTCGGGCTGGCAACTCGACACTGTAAAACTCAACTGCCAATCATGAGCGGACAGGTGATCCACTGTGGCAACCCCTAACCGGGAAAAGCCGAAAGAAGAAGAAGGAGTGCATATCTAATGTGGATAGAGTTGCATTGAAGCAGGAAAACTCAAATCTCAATGGAGTGGTTACCAAGTATTGGTAAGCTCTGTTTTAATGAGCAAAGTTTTACACGCAGGCACAGAAAATCAGCAAACAAGTAAAACATCCCACTTTCAATGGGCAGACCCAATCACAATAACACACTGTTAAGTTTCCTCAGTGATTACCAAGCTTCAAAGAGACCAGGCTACTCTCTACTGCCACTAGACTGCAGCCCTAACTTTTCCAGTGTGAAATCACTAAATTAGGAGCCATCAACTCAACAGTTACAACAGTAAAATACCAGCACACCCTTTTGATTAAATGCAAATGTGCAGAAACCCAGCAGTTAAATACAGTGAAATAGAACTGCACTTTAAAGTATGAAAAGTGTATAAACTTAGTAAATAATGCAGAAATGCAACATCAGTACTTTGAAATAACAATAAAAAGTGCAGTTCAGTTATGTGAAATACTTACCTAGCTTCCTTAGAGCAGGATTGTAGCTGAAACATTCATATCTCAATGGTGTGCTTGCCAAGTCTTGGTAAGATATTTAAATGATCACAAATACATTACAGGGTACATCTCACTGTTATAAACATGTATATATGCCTCTCACCATTCTATGTACAATGGGTCTATATTAATTCACTGAAGGTTCTCTTCAGTGAACCTTTCGTCATCAAACCCTAATTCATATCTGTGAAAAATGTATGTAGGGAAAGGAAACAGTTAGCCATTTTTCCCACTGTAGTGTGATCTTGGAGTTGGTATATATAGTTAAGAGGAGGTGGAGTGTGTGGGGTGTGAATCCCTGTACTTTGGTGAGTTTTATATACTGTGGTATCTGTTCCTGTGTTGTCTTGGCCAACTGCTTAGTTTCCCTGTTTAAATTTTTGTTCGATAAGAACGTTCACTGAAATGAACGTTATATGGCTAAGGTTCAATAAAGAAAGGTTTGCTGAAATGAATCTTCAATGAATTAATATCATCTCATGTACAGCAAAGGGTCTGTCACAATGTTATATGTACTTCACAGGGTACGTCACACTGAGATACAAATGTATATATGCCTCACACCATTCTATGTACAGCAAAGGGTGTGTCAGACTGTTATATGTACTTCACAGGGTACATCACACTGTTGTTCATGTAGCTCAGGGAGCATCATATTGTTATGCACACAGCATAAGGTGTACCACACTGTTACATGTTCAGCCAATGATGCCTCACACTCTTATATGTGGAGCAAACGGTACATCATGTTGCTTTCGATGTAAATTTAAGTATTACTTATACACAGAGAAAAGTGCAAATCCCACAGCAAATGTAACATTCAGGGCACATAACACTGTTATATGTAGAGCTGTAAGTATATCATGCTGTTATATGCACAGTACAGTGAATATTACACTGTCATAGCTAAAGCACAGGGTACTTTACCCAGCTATAGATTCAGCACAGGCAAATCATACAGTAAATGTAAAACTCAGGGCACATACGGTTGGTATATGTACAGCATAGGGTGCATCATATTGTTATATGCACAGCAGAGGGTATATCATACTGTTATATGTACAGCACAGGGTATGTCACACTGTTATATGAACAGCACAGGGTACATTATACTGTTATGTGCACAGCACAAGGTACATTACACTGTTATATGAACAGTACAGGGTACATCATACCATTATTAGTACAGCACTGGGTGTCTTACAGTGTGATAAATACAGTGCCAGGTATATCACAGTGTTATACATACTGCATAGGGTACATCATGCTATCCTGAATACACCACAGTGTGTATTCCCTCTGTTAAACATACATTACAAGGTGTGTGAGATATCACAGTGTTATATGTATATCGCATATATTTACAGTACATGGTGTGTCACACTGTTATGCATACAGCACAGCATGTATCACACTTATATGTACAGTACATGTATTACAATGTTATATGTATGTCACATATGTGGTTACCATGTGGTGTTATTCATATAGCACATGACAAGATGTGCCATGCTGTTATATGTACAGCACAGGATGTACCACACTGTTATATGTACAGCAGAGGATGTTTCACACTGTTATTTGTACAGCACAGAATGTATCACACTGTTATATGTACAACTGAGGATGTTTCACACTGTTATATGCACAGCATTACAGCACAGCATGTAACACACTGTTATATGTACAGCTCAGCATGTATCACAATGTTATATGTACAGCACAGGATGTACCACACTGTTATACATACAGCACAGGATGCATCGCAATGTGTTGCATACAGCAGAGTATGTATCACACTATTATACATACAGCATAGGATGTATCACACTGTTATATGTACAGCACAGGATATAGCACACTAATATATGTGCAGCACAGGGTGTATCACACTGTTATATGTACAGCACAGGATGTATCACACTGTTATACATAAAGTGCGGGATGTATCACACTGTTATACATACAGAACAGGATGTATCACACTGTGTAACATACAGCAGAGAATGTAGCACACTGTTATACATACAGCACAGGATGTATCACACTGTTATACATACAGCACAGGATGTATCACACTATTATATGTACAGCATACAATGTAGCACACTGTTATACATACAGCACAGGATGTATCACACTGCTATACATACAGCACAGGATATGTCACACTGTTATATGTATATCACATATATGTACACCAAATGATGTTATATGTATATAGCACATGGTGTGTCACAAAAGGAAGCAATGACCAATAAAAACAAAAATCCAAGGCAATGAACCCAGCAAGAGTACGATATGGAAATGCAATCTATTTACATACACAGATATTTTTATGTATTTTATTGATACAGCTTAACAGCTTTGATAGGAAAATTTTTTAGTAAAGTGTTCATATATTTTTAAGAATGTAGAACATTTAATTACTAAATAGGTATTTAAAGGGTTTGTATCAGGTGATTTTTAGTTCTGATGAAGCTTTGCATTGGCAGAGTGAAAGCGCTCTTAACTTGAATTGTATGGTGTGGGTTGAATTCGTCATTTTTGTTCTGTGAATTTTCAATGTTTTTTTCGGATTAAAACATTTCCATCTCGTATTCTTGCTGGGTTCATTGCCTTGGATTTTTGTTTTTACATGGTGTGTCACACTGTTATATGTAGAGCACAGCATGTATCACACTGTTACTCATACAGCACAGGATGTATCACACTGTTATAAATGCAGAACAGGATGTATCACACTGTGTAACACACATCATAGACTGTAGCACACTGTTATACATGCAGCACATGATGTATCACACTGTTATATATACAGCACAGCATGTATCACACAGTTATATGTACAGCACAGCATGTATCACAATGTTATATGTATATCACATATGTGGGCACCACATGGTGTTATTCATACAGCACATGGTGTGTCACACTTTATATGTACAGCACAGCATGTATCACACTGGTATATGTACAGCACATGATGTATCACACTTTTATATATACAACACATCATGTATCACACTGTTATATGTATATCACATATATGTACACCACATTGTGTTAAACATACAGCACAGGATGTATCACACTGTTATATGTACAGCACAGGATGTATCACACTGTTATATGTATATCACATATATGTACACCACATGGTGTTATACATACAGCACATGGTGTGTCACACTGCTATATGTACAGCACATATCACACTATTATTCATACAGCACAGAATGTTATATGTACAGCACAGCATGTATTACACTGTTATATGTACAGCACAGGATGTATCACACAGTTATATGTACAGCACAGTATGTATCACAATGTTATATCCACAGGATATATCACACTGTTATATGTATATCACATATATGTACAGTACATGGTGTTATGCATACAGCACAGGATGTATCACACTGTTATACAGACAGCACAGGATGTATCACACTGTTATATATACAGCACAGGATGTATCACATTGTTATATGTATATCACATATATGTACACCACATGGTGTTATACATATAGCACATGGTGTGTCATACTGTTATATGTACAGCACAGCATGTATCACAGTGTTATTCATACAGCACAGGATGTATCACACTGTTATACATATGACACAGGATGCATCACACTGTTATACATACAGCACAGGATGTATCATACTGTTATATGTACAGCACAGCATGTATCACACTGTTATATGTACAGCACAGTATTTATCACAATGTTATATGCACAGGATATATCACACTGTTATATTTATTTATTTAACATTTATTTTACCAGGATAAGTCCAACTGGACATCATGTGTCCTTTTTCAGTGGAGTCCTGGGGAGAAAAGCTCCAAAGAAATAACAGTGTACATACATGCTTTAGATAAGGGTTTTAGGGTTTTTGTGTTTAAGGGTTGAGGTTGGGTTGTGGGTGATATTGCACTTACCAGGTTCAGTATTGAAGAGGTAAAGTAGTTACTGAAACTAGAGGCTATATGTGAATCAATACCTTTGATATCTGGGGGTGGTGTGGTGACTTTTCCAGGCTGGAGGATGTTGTTCACTGCAGCCCAGAATTTCTGTGAGTTGTCGTTATGTTTCCTTTGTACGGAAATATAGTGGTTTATCTTGTCCAACCTGACCTGTTTTTTTTTTTTTTTGCTTTATTTCTGAGCTCAGCAAAGCTTTGTCTAGTTTCAGGAGTTTTGTATTTTTGCCAAGTTAACCAAACTTTGTTTGTAGTCTTGAGTAAGATTTTTGTGGCTTTGTTTAACCAGGGAGCAGGGTTACTTTGCAATCTTATCGTTTTCAGTGGGGCTAGTTGGTTTAAAATCCCTAGGAATTTGGCATTCAAGTATTCTATTGCAATATCCAGGGGAAGGGTTTTTATAGGAGCCCAGTCACAGGATTTTAGGGCTTCTGAGAATTGTACTGGGGAGAAGTTTTTGTGGGAGCAGATTTGTAAGAGAGCGGGGGTGTTGGTAGATTTTAGTTTGTGCAGAAGGAGAAAGTTTGGGTTATGTTCACTGAGGGAATCAGGTAGCATCCTGGATAGGTGGTCAATATTGGGCTGGTTAGTCAAGATCCAGTCTAAGGTGGATTCACATTTGGTGGTTTTGTCAATTCTTGTGGGTGAGTGTATGAGTTGTATGAAATTATATAGGTTTATGTGGTTGGTGGCTATGGGTGAGCGTATGGTGTTCCAGTCTATGTTGACATCACCTAGGAGTACAGTTTCTTGGGACAGGGAATGGAAAGCCCAGTGGAGTATAGATTCTAGTGTCTTAATGTTGTCTCCTGGTGGTATATAAATTCTGAGTAGGTTTAGTTGTTTGTATTGATTTAGTAGGAGTTTGGTGAATAGGATCTCAGCAGTGTTGAAATCTGGGGTTTCTTTTTGAAGTAGCTGAACTTTTAAATTGGATTTGTAAAGAAGGGCAATGCCACCACCTTTTCTGTGATGTCTGTCTACTCTTAATATATTGAAACCAGGTGGAGTTATGAAGTTATCTTTAATGTGGAGTTTAAGCCATGTTTCTGTAATCACTATAATATCTGGGTTATATACAGATTTGGTTCCATGTAACTGTTCTATTTTATTTATGATACTGTGAATGTTTAGGTTTAGTATGAGTATATCAGTGGATTTGTGTTTAAATGGGAGATTGGGGTCAGGTGTGGTATGGGTGTTGTTTGTTGGGCCAGGGTTGGGGTGAATGTCACCTCCTAGTAGTAGTTAAGCTGCAATGCTGGTGATGGTTTTAAGATAGAATATAGTTAGGAAGTGGTATTTGAGGCTAAGGTGTTTTTTAGATTGTGAGGTATAATGGATAGGAGAGGTGAGTTGTAAGATTAAAGGGTAATAGATAATTAGTTGTGTGTTTGCAGGTATGGCGGGATTGTTTGTGGTGTATGGTAGGGTGGGTGATTTGATACAGTACATGGTGTTAAGTGGGTGGTGATAAGTGCTAATGATGGAGATAAAGTAACGACAGATGGATAGAGAAGGCAAGAGTAATGGGATGATATGGTTGTGGGAGAGTGGTGGTGGTAACATGGTAACTGAGTTCTCTGTGTTAAAGGGCTGTGGAAGGTTGTAGAAGGAGAGGAGTTATATGAAGGTTTGTGGTTAGAATAGAGGGTGTTTGGGGTTTGATGGAGTGAGAGTGTAATTTAATTTTAATTACATGCAGTATAAACAAAATCATTTAGGTTATAGAATAACAACATCAGGCAGAATACAATTAAAATAAATATTTCAGTTTCAAAATAGATAAGATAGGAAATGCATACAGTAGTAGGGTTTCTTATACTATTGATATTCTATTCAGATACAGTTAAATAACTAACTTATACAACATATAAAACAGACGTTGTTGCCCTTTGGTTTATTTCTTACTTGTGCTGGCATGATTCCTGTTTATTACTTTTGTACAGCATATAAGAAGTGCAGCACACCTAGGGTATGCTTCCCCCAGAGATTAGCATCACTGCTGTTCATTAACTGATGGTAGCTGTGAAAATGTATCAGACTGGCTCGCTTGGGTCACCGGAGAAAAAACAGTCTCTGGGGACAAAAGAGTCCTTATGACCAGTGCTAGAATTCAGCAAAGTCCATTCCCAGTCCGTCGTTCGTAAAATTGCTAAATCCACCAAACTAGTATTTTCTTAAAGCAAACACACTTCTCCACTTCCTGGCCTCTTCCTGACCCATTATGTAGATTCACACCATCCTCTGCTCTCTCTGTCTATGCTGCTCCACAAGCCTGTGCATATGCTCTATGCAGAGGACTCTGTTTCTGAAATGATCTTCAGCAGCCATGGTATTAAAAATCCACCGCAACTTTGCCTTACTTCAACCGCCCAGTACAAGAGATGCTATTTAAGGCAAAGCACTCCCTAAGTCTCTCCTTCACCACCGCTTTTCCAGGAATGAAGCCTAACACACCATACAATAGGGCCTAAAATATGTCAGGATTAACGCTGGCAACGAGTAGTCAGATCTGCCAAGTCCTCAAAGTTCACAGCCCAAGAAATAGCTGTGCAAGATATATACCTTACTAATATTGAGTCCTAGGCATGGCATACTAGGCGGCCACGTAGGTCACCGCTATATCAGCACTGACATCTAAACCCCAACACCGACCATTGCAGCTATTCAGCCCAGTAATGGAAGAAACTTCGCTGACCATTAACACGTTGGTAGCTCAGATTTAATTAGAACAGCAAGCCAGAATTAAACAGCCAGTAATGTTAGAGATGCCACTTTTTCAAATGGCCAGAGTGTGATTCTTTTATAGTTATTTTTTTCATTATCATCTGGGCCCATAGTAGATAGCATACAATTCTTTTTTCTTTTCTCATCCTGACTTGTGGCATGTAGTCCTAGTCGGGTGCTGGGTGGACACTGCAAAACTGTTAAATTCTTGCTCTGCTGCTACTGCTACATCCCCTCCAAAATGGTACATTGTGTTATGCATACAGCACAGGATGTATCACACTGTTATACATACAGCACAGGATGTATCACACTGTTATACATACAGCACAGGATGTATCATACTGTTATACATACAGCACAGGATGTATCACACTGTTATACATACAGCACAGGATGTATCACACTGTTATACATACAGCACAGGATGTATCACACTGTTATACATACAGCACAGGATGTATCACACTGTTATACATACAGCACAGGATGTATCACACTGTTATACATACAGCACAGGCTGTATCACACTGTTATACATACAGCACGGGATGTATCACACTGTTATATGTATATCACATATATGTACACCACATGGTGTTATACATACAGCGCATGGTGTGTCATACTGTTATATGTACAGCACAGCATGTATCACATTATTCATACAGCACAGGATGTATCACACTGTTATATGTACAGCACAGCATGCATTACACTGTTATATGTACAGGACAGGATGTATCACACAGTTATATGTACAGCACAGTATGTATCACAATGTTATATGCACAGGATATATCATACTGTTATATGTATATCACATATATGTACAGTACATGGTGTTATGTATACAGCACAGGATGTATCATACTGTTATACATACAGCACAGGATGTATCACACTGTTATACATACAGCACAGGATGTATCACACTGTTATACATACAGCGCAGGATGTATCACACTGTTATACATACAGCACAGCATGTATCGCACTGTTATACATACAGCACAGCATGTATCACACTGTTATACATACAGCACAGCATGTATCACACTGTTATACATAGAGCACAGGATGTATCACACTGTTATACATACAGCACAGGATGTATCACACTGTTATACATACAGCACAGGAAGTATCACACTGTTATACATACAGCACAGGCTGTATCACACTGTTATACATACAGCACGGGATGTATCACACTGTTATACATACAGCACGGGATGTATCATACTGTTATACATACAGCACAGCATGTATCACACTGTTATACATACAGCACAGGATGTATCACACTGTTATATATACAGCACAGGATGTATCACACTGTTATACATACAGCACAGGATGTATCACGCTGTTATATGTACAGCACAGGATGTATCACACTGTTATACATACAGCACAGGATGTATCACACTGTTATATGTATAGCACCGGCTGTATCACACTGCTATATGTATATCACATATATGTACAACACATGGTGTTATACATACAACACATGGTGTGTCACACTGTTATATGTACAGCACAGCATGTATCACACTATTCATACAGCACGGGATGTATCACACTGTTATATGTACAGCACAGTATGTATCACAATGTTATATGCACAGGATATATCACACTGTTATATGTATATCACATATATGTACAGTACATGGTGTTATGCATACAGCACAGGATGTATCATACTGTTATATATACAGCACAGGATATATCACACTGTTATACATACAGCACAGCATGTATCACACTGTTATACATACACCACAGGATGTATCACACTGTTATACATACAGCACAGGATGTATCACACTGTTATACATACAGCACAGGATGTATCACACTGTTATACATACAGCACAGGATGTATCACACTGTTATACATACAGCACAGCATGTATCACACTGTTATACATAAAGCACAGGATGTATCGCACTGTTATATGTACAGCACAGGATGTATCACACTGTTATACATACAGCACAGGATGTATCACACTGTTATATGTATAGCACCAGCTGTATCACACTGCTATATGTATATCACATATATGTACACCACATGGTGTTATACATACAACACATGGTGTGTCACACTGTTATATGTACAGCACAGCATGTATCACACTATTCATACAGCACGGGATGTATCACACTGTTATATGTACAGCACAGCATGCATTACACTGTTATATGTACAGGACAGGATGTATCACACAGTTATATGTACAGCACAGTATGTATCACAATGTTATATGCACAAGATATATCACACTGTTATATGAATATCACATATATGTACAGTACATGGTGTTATGCATATAGCACAGGATGTATCACACTGTTATACAGACAGCACAGGATGTATCACACTGTTATAATTACAACACAGGATGTATCACACTGTTATATGTATATCACATATATGTACACCACATGGTGTTATACATATAATACATGGTGTGGTGTCACACTGTTATATGCACAGCAAAGCATGTATCACAGTGTTATTCATACAGCACATGATGTATCACAGTGTTATACATGCAGCACAGGATGTATCACACTGTTATACATACAGCACTGGATGTATCACACTGTTATATGTACAGCACAGCATGTATCACGCTGTTACATGTACAGCACATATATGTTCAGTACATGGTGTTATGCATATAGCACAGGATGTATCACACTGTTATACATACAGCACAGGATGTATCACACTGTTATATGTACAGCACAGGATGTATCACACTGTTATATGTACAGCTCAGGATGTAAAACACTGCTATATGTATATCACATATATGTACATCACATGGTGTTATACATACAGCACAGGATGTATCACATTTTTATATGTACAGCACAGGATGTATCACACTGTTATATGTACAGCTCAGGATGTAAAACACTGCTATATGTATATCACATATATGTACATCACATGGTGTTATACATACAGCACAGGATGTAGCACACTGTTATATGTATATCACATATATGTATACCACATGGTGTTATACATACAGCACAGGGTGTGTCACACTGTTATATGTACAGCATGGGGTGTTGTATGAGATCAGCCCAGGGCATATTGCACTGATATATCCAACATGTGTTAAATCAAACTGGTGTACGTACAGGACAGGGTACACCAAACTATTATGCCTACATCAAGGAGCACATGCTGTTATATGAATAGCATGTGGTGTATCACAGCAAGGGTACATCACACTATTACACATACAGCCCATGCTGCAGCCTAATGTTATAACATTGTAAATACAAAGCCTGGGGTGGATCACATTGTTAGTGCCCAGAGATATTGTGAGAAAAACTCTATATATTGTTTTTATATAACAGTAAATAATAAGTCATGGTGAAATATCTACAGTATTATATAATACATGTAGGAAAAGTTATCAACTTGCAATATTAAAGCACAGAAAGAGAGGAAAGATGCAAGAAATACAAAGGACTTAAGTAGGCAGTGACCTGGAAAAAAATGGCTAAGTTCCTCACTGAACATATGAATGTTGGAGGATCAGGTATTTAAACTGCAGTTGCAGTTCATCTTTAATGTTCATTGCCACACAGTCAATGTGGGAATGTAATGTTGCAATTGCTTCCAGATATGTGACTGCTGAGTTGGTATATTTAATAAAAGGATATAGGGTGAAATGGGGATGCACAACTGTTTGTCCACTTGTAATTTTTTTTTTGATGTTACTGTATAACTACATGTATTTGGGTGTGGTTAACATATATGGTTTGAGTTAATGAATGCAATTTCTTAGGTTTCATTTTTCTCTCTTAGAATTGTATCTATACATTCATTTACACCCTACCTCTGCTATATAAGTGATTCTGATAGATGGATTTTTATGTTATTGGTGTCAGTTTTGCCATTAAATACTGCACTGGAGTCAAGCCCCCCCCACCCGGTCACCTTCTTAAAATTCCTCTGTTCAGTACATCACTTAGTCAGTAAAGTGTAAGTAACAAAACAATAACTAACACTACAAATGATACTGATGATATTGCCACACAATGTAATAATTACTTTACAGAAACTATCCTAGCATTCTCCGACAACCAACCCCCCTCACCTAGCCCATCTACCACTGCCTCTTTCAGTACTAACTCCAGCTTCTTCCCGCAGCCCGTAGCTACAGACACTATCAAAATGTTACTTAAAAAATTAAAACCCACATTAGTTAGCTGCTGACAATTTACCTGCCGAGTTCCTAAAACTAACAGCAGATGGAATAGCGTATCCAATATCAATCCTTATCAACAGATCCATAGCAGAGCAACAAGTCCCTCACATTTGGAAAACCGCACATGTTATACCCCTACATAAAAGTGGCTCTTCCACAGATCTCTCTAACTACTGACCTATTGCAATTTTATCACCACTATCCAAAATATTAGAGAAGGTCATCCACAAACAAGTTGCTGACTACCTACATACTAACAAACTTGTAACCAATACTCAGCACGGCTTTCGGTCATTCCATAGTACATCCACTGCTCTAGTGTCCTTCACCAATACTGTTAACTATCACAGGAACAACAAAAATTATATATCCTCTGTCTTCCTAGACCTATCAAAAGCCTTTGATATGGTTATCTCATAGTAAACTTCTAAACATGCTTTCTGAACTAAATTTCTGCCAATCTTCCCTTGCCTGGTTCCAGGATTACCTTACTGGATGACAGCAGGCAGTCTCATGGAAACATACTCTATCACCCCTTCAACCAGTGACTATAGGTGTCCCTTAGGACCACTATTTTTTTAAATATTTACAAATAATCCCCATATTGCAACCCTAGAAGCCTCTTTCATTCAATATGCAGATGATTCAACAGTAATATGTGTTGCTTCCTCTATCCAAGAACTTCATCATTTAACACAGCAATCCTTTCTAGTGGTAGAGACCTGGCTTACAAACTCTAGACTTATTTTCAACCCCAACAAAACCAAACTTATGATTTTCCAATCCATTAAATCAGTCTCACCCACTAATACTTTCAATATTATATCAAAAAAATAAAACAATAATCTCACCATCACCGCATGCAGCACTATTAGGTGTTGGGAGGGTGGCCTAATGGTTAAGGTGTTTGCCTTACAAACACAAGATGCAGGGTTTGATTCTCACAAGGGATAATTGGCTAGGCTTAAAATGGCTCACAAGAGCAGTTAGCTTAGTACTAACCTATGAAATTGACAGCAACTTAAAATTTGATGCTCACATTTCCCTAACAGTAAAAAAGTACACAAAAAACTTGGAGCACTGTACAGGAATATGCATTAATTCACTAAAAATACTAAAGTTACCATTGCCCAATCTCACTTAATCTATACTCTTCTATATGCGGCTCCCATTTTTACAAATCTAAAAAAATCAGAGCTAGCAAAACTTCAGTCTTGTTACAATAAGATAGCCAGATATGCTACAAACTTACCAGCTATAGCTCAGCATTGTATAGCACTCAAAGAACTCAAATGGTGAGAACTCCCCCACCTCCTTCAATACCACCAGTTAACCATGGCCCATAAAATCCTTAATGAACCTGAAAAAACACCAGCCCTACAAACAGTATTTCCACCTCATACTACAAACAGAACACTACATACACCATATAAAAATTAATATAGTCAAAAATCAGGCAGGACATTCTCTTTTCTCAAATTATATAGGTAAAGATCTGGAACTCACTCTTATTAATCTTTTAACTATAACTGTTGTTCAAATGGTGTCTTAGATAGTTTGTTAACATACTGTCCTATGTATAGTACTATTAAAATGTATTACTGTATGTTTAATGTGGAGCTTTTCTCCCCAGGCCTCCGCTGAAAAAGGACATGTTTCCAGTCGGACTTTCCCGGTAAACAAATATAAAATAAATAAACAAATAAATAAATATGCATATCCTATTACAGAGAACACTTGCTTTTTAAAGTGTAAGGTATACATCACACTACTTGTACGTATAAATATTTCTTTGTGCTCTGCTCATATACAGTCTAAGGCACATTGCACTGTTCTTTGCTGAGCCTAATGCATACCACACTGTTTTATGCACAGCCTGGAACTAATCTACTGCAGACTCTGGGGTGTGTCACTCAGTTACACGCAAAGCCTGGGAGTATCAATACATTTATATTTAACCATGAGTGAGTTACACATTATGCACTTAAGTGCACTGGCAAGGTTCCAGAAGGCATGGGGATTTTATTGCAGGTTGCTATTCTATTTATTTATTTTGTTTAGCTATTTATTTTTGGAGAGAATGACAGGGGAAAGTAAAATACAGGAGGGTGTTTATCATGGGTAGACGGTGACTGAGGGGGTTGCAGGGACCCTAGGTAGCTGTGAAACATGGGCTCGCATTCTTAGTACTAAATGGTGCGACTGGGATCCAATATGATTAGAAATGTCCTGGTTTAAATACAGTATAGCATGGCTACTAGTTACCAACATATTATACTTAGGCCATAGAGAATCCAATAAAAGCCATACAACAGGATAATGGATATGTTTACACTGGTGTGTACTTAAGATCAGAGCACTGGGTGGGAGAAGAGTTACTGCCTCACTCTGAGATGAAGCAGCAGGTTTGTGCTCTTGCACTGCTGACTGTATAATTTACAGCTGCATTTTCAGACTCTAAGAGGGTCACCAGATGTAAGCCATGTCACTGTGTGTTTTCTGTAGGCATCTAAGATGTCCTGCTCAACTTTGATGAGAACCCTTATGAAGTTACCCCAGTTCTGTGCTTCCAACCTGTCACTTATAATCCAGTATATTAAAATGTTTCACATTAGCGCCGTCTGCCATGGCATGTTGTATTACTCTACATACATCTGTATTTGCTTGACTAATGGGTTTACTTTGCTTGACAAGTGTGTGCCAATGTATATTGTCACTTTTGCAAATTTTTGTGCTTGTCTGGATAGACTTGTGGCATTCTGTCCTGTAGGGATGCCAGCTGTACAGCTTTTCTGATAAAAGAATGTAAAGATTCTTTAGAAAGCTAGAATACCTATTAATGGCCTGACTTTCACAGACGTCTCTGCTACTGCCTTGGACAAATGACTATAGTGTGGGGTTTATCAACTGCACCTTCTGAGTTCACCAGTGATGGAATGTGCCCACTTGCCCAGGTGGAGTGTCCTAATGCAATACAGAAATAAGCACCTGTAATAACAAAAAGCACCTGGTTCTTTTAATACACCAAGTCTGATGGTACAAAATATACCAAACATCCAGCATAAACAGAGCCTTAATGAATATAGGTCACATGTGATGGGTCTGCATGAAATATTATATACCCATCAGCAGTGAAGCAAGCCCCCCAACACACATACACATTATCTCAGTGGTCGTCACACTTGCATGTGAAACATATTATGAAAATGTTCTCTTCTTTCGGGGTCAGACCCCACAATCAGCATTATGATTTTGCTGTGCATCTAATGCAACCAATGGTGTCTACTGTTCTACATCTCAAATGACCCTAGAATGGGGCACACACGCACCCAGAAATGATCAGTTTCACTAGACAGAACAGTACGGCCCTCTGCCCAGCTCCTGACTCATGATCCAGTTCAGGTCAGTTTGCACATGCTCATTCTACATTGTCACTTGTGACTTATGATCCAATGCAGGTCAGTTTGCACATGCTCATTCTACATTGTCACTTGTGACTCATGATACAATGCAGGTCAGTTTGCACATGCTCATTCTGCATTGTCACTTGTGACTCATGATCCAATGCAAGTTAGTTTGCACATGCTCATTCTAGATTGTCACTTGTGGCTCATGATCCAATGCAGGTCAGTTTTCACATGCTCATTCCACATTGTCTCTTGGTAGCTGGTTGTCACAACATGCACAGAGCCATGCCACTTGCCTGCACATTACTGCAAATTAATTGTTTTTCAGGGGTGCTGAAGGTGTTGCTGGGAAACAGAGACTACCAAGAAAATAAGATTTGGGTTAGAATGTATGGATATTGGCAGTTAATACACTTAACAAGTCGTGTTTAGCAAACTGAGAGAAAGACAAACACAAGGGGGGAGGGAAAGAGAGAGACAAAAAATAGTGGTGTTATATCAGCCCAACATTCTGAAGAACAGCAGCACTGCATAAAGTTCTGTTATACTGTTAAAACTGTCTGAACATTAAGGCCTAACTAACTGTTAAGTTTATGGTTACTACTGTTCTGACCAGAATATTGTCTTACATGAAAGTGACTATTCTCCTATACAGGTGGTAAAACATAGACCCCAGTAATTTTAATAGTTACTATTAATATTTTGAAATATTCAGGAGATTGAAGTCACAGTAAATTCATCACACACTACACATTATCAGAAAAAAACACTTGTTGCTCTTCAGTATACCTTATGTATATCCACCATTAGTTGTTCAAAACAAAAGTTAGGCATTACTGTATATGCCTCGTAAAACCAATATCCAGGTTCCTGCCACTGACTCTCAAATTGGACAATTGAATTAACTTAATCTTTATTGGTCTTCTTATCAAAGGTGTGTGGAAATGTCTTTAAGAACCACAACTCTCATCTTTGATACAGAATGATCAGACTGGGAAAAGTTATTTTATTTGTAGCTCTGTGCCTATGGGCATTCAGCCTAGTTCTGAGTAAATGGCCTATCTCTCCTATGTAACCTGTCTCTGGACATTTCCTGTATTTGATTAGATAGACCACATTTTTGGAAGTGCATGCAAATATACCCACTACTCTGAAACTTCTGTTCTGTGAAATTGTTATATTGGAAGCCATTCAAATCATGTGACACATTTTGCCTCTTGGATGGTTGCATGGTTTTATGCCTTTCTGAACAGAGCCCTCTTTTGGTCTAAGTGTGCTTTTGACTAGAAGATTCTTTAGATTTGGTGGTTGTTTAAATGACATCAGTGGGAGTGTTTGAAAAATGTCTCTTAGCTTCTCACCCTCACTGAACATTGGTTGGAGGTTTCTTATGATTTTGTGCAGTCTTTTAAGTTCTGGATATGTTGAAACTAGTAGAACTCCTTTGTAGGGGTTCCTCTCTTCATACTGAAGCAGCAGTTTTTGTGGTAGTTTTATTGCTTCTGTCTACAGCAGAGTGACCTTGAGCACATATGGCATCTTTCAGTTGTCAGACTGTGTGTCTCTTTCTGCCTCACTAGAACAAATGCAGTGATATCAAAGTGCTTGACTGTAAATAACTGACTTTTTTTGTGCAGCTGGTATGATTACTGCTGCTGTCAGTTGGTTTCCTGTAGATACATGTCTGTCTGTAAAGTTACATTAGTAACAAGGAAAGTTACACTTGAAGTTGAGCAGACCAAGGAGAGTTTAATAAGTGGGCGGATTCTGTTGAGTCCTGGTCCTCAAGGGATTTGATGCTATGTGTCCAGATTATAAATACGTCATCAATAAATGAGTGGCCTATGTGTGCAGTGTTATAGAAATTCCTCTTCTAGGTTTGCCATGAAGAGGTTTGCATTTTGTGGAGCATTCTGGTGCCCACTGCAATCCCCATAGTCTGAACATGTGTTCCATTGCATCCACTTGGAGGAGTGAAGGTGGAATTTTTTTGTATCTTTTTATGAATTCATAGTATCTGTGTTCTCCTCTATTTATTTATCATGAAATAATTTCTTAAGTCTCAACCTGTAAAAATACTCCACAGAACTGCACTCTGCCAAGTGGTTTAGTGCAATAAAAAGTAAGACATCTTGAAAACCGATAGTTCACTAGGTATTACATCACGTATGTGTTCCAGTGTTTTTGTGATATTTGTTAGTGGACCAACATGGCACTTTGTGAATTTTTTCATAGATTCATAGCTTTATAGGATGATAATAGACTATTATCCCAGAAGCCCTTCTAAACCTAGCCAAGAATTTTGCCCATGTTCCCACAAAGTCAGTACCTGTTTCTCTTGTCCAGCAGGGACACAGGTAAGATCCCAAGGGTGTGTTTTCTGTTTCCCAATCAGTCGTCCAGGTTCCTCTTAAATAGGGCTAGAGAAGTACTCTGCTTGACATGGAGAGGGAGTCTATTGCATAGATGGGGGAGTCTTTGGGAAACAAATCTATCCTGCCAACAAGTTTTATTAATGTCACAAACCAGTGACATTCAGGTTGCTTCATAAAGCGATTTGTTCAGTTTCTTAAGTACTTTGTGAGGTTTAATGAGTTAAGTGCCACAATGTACTTGTATTACTTTCAATCATTATTTATTTGAGCCATTTTAATAAAAAAAGCTATGCAAACTTTTTATTAAAGTACAACCCAAATAAATTTAGGGTATCTTACAGTGACGGCAAGTGAGGAGTAATGTGAGGTCTGTCCATGGACTTTAATGGATGCATCTTTGCGCATGTAAGATGATGTGTTCGTTAAAGGGTGTGGACGTACTGCATGCTTTCTCTAAATTAAGGTCTCTGAGGTTAAAGTTTACTGCTTAGCCTCAGTGACAAAATCAAAGGGAAATGGTATTTTTAAAAACTGTTTATCTAGAAAGGAGCAGCAGAAAACTATCGCCAATGGAGCAGAAATGCTGTTAGGCACATCATGTACCAAAAACTGTGGTGGCAAGGTACATTTATTTTCATGAACAAATCACTCTAAGTACAAATGTGGATATTCTGTGAATTTCTGGACAGCTAAGATGTGTGTTTTATACTCTACAGTGTCCCTCTATAAGGCAAGGTAGCACCACTCGCTGCTTCACTTCCCATTAGTTCTTTCATAAGATGGTCCTGTGCCACGTTTGTAGCTTGCAATGCAGACTCATCAGTCATGTGACTACAACTTACAGCATCAGTCCTTACTAATGCTTTGCTCATTTTTGTAGCATTTGTATTAGTTTATCTGAGTAATGCACTGATTAACAAAGGACAAGTTTCAGGCACAACTCACATTTAAACACAAACAGTAACATTCTATAGCTGTAAATGCACAGCAGACTACAGGACATATTGCAAATACATACCAAAGACAACTTAAGTGTAAAACACATCACCACACAAAGTCAGTCTCTATGGTGGAAATAGAGTAGGCACCATAGATTGCCATTTGAGGAAGCTGTGTAGTGACAATGGTTTCAGTATCATTTTAGGGGAGACAATTGCCTTTTGACTAGCCACCCAGCGGTGTCAACCTTGGCCCTAGAAGATGGTCACTGTGGAAGTGTCACCCCATGTGCAAAAGTGGGAAAAGGGGTTGTGTATAGATGGATGAATTGCCTTTTGACCATTTGTTAAGGAGGTTTATCAACTATTCTTTACAGACTTTAGTCTGCCAAGCCTCTAAAAGAGACAAAAGTTGCTTCACATGTTTGGAACAAAAAAATGAAATGGAACAATCATTAGAGTGATGAACTGTTTTCATTTTAATGTGTCACCATGCAGAATCACTAACCAATGAATATAGTTGATGTTCAGGTTGTCCAACTAGGATGACACCTGTAAGTACTGTTTCAATGAGTGATTCTGTCCAACTCACACAATAGAAAAATAGAAACAAAAAGAATTAAACCCAGGTGTTTGGTATCTACTTCTCTGAAGTTCAGCCAACATGAAGGGACTCTGACTGACAAAGTTCACAGACGATTGCAAGTTGGGAGCCATAATTAACTCCCCAAGTGATGTTGACATCCTACAGAAAGGTGTCACTTAGACCAATGACTGGTGACAGAACCATGGCCTTAAGCTCGATGCCAAAAAATGTGTCATCATCCCCTTTGGGAAAAACCCGGTTTGCATATATTACCACATCGATAGTAGTCCACTGAACACAGAAGGTGTCATAAGAGATCTGGGAACACAGGTTGACAGCAACCCCTCTTTTGACTACCACATTGCCACTGTGGTCAGAAAGTACTTCTATCAGAAAGTCCTTCTAAGTGGCACATCTCATTACTAAGGGTTTTGCATCCGGGAAGAAAGAGGTCATTGTCTCCCTCTACTCTTCCCTCATTGGGCCAATCATCAAGTACAATGCCCCATTTGGCATGTACCTCACTAGACACCTACAACAACTGGAGAGACCACAAAAATACCTCACAAAGAGGATCTTAGGCCTTAAACACTTGTCCTATATGGACAGACTCAAAAAACTCCAACTATTCTCTGTCTCATATCACCTACTTAGAGGTGATCTCTGCTTGACTTACAAAGTCATGTCTATTAGAAATGCTACATCTAAAGAAATCCCAATCCCTCCACACTACACACTCCAGAGACCTCAACCTCATTACCACAATCAACAGAACAAGCTGAAGGGACAGGTTCATAACCCAGAGACTGCCCATGCTATGGAATAGACTTTCCATACATGTCAAGCAGAGCGCCTCACTGGCCCTCTTCAATAGAAATCTTAATGAGTGGATGGGAAATAGAAAAGTCAACCCGGGGATCACTCCAGTGGCTCTACTTGACAGAGGCACTGGGAACTAAGGTCAGGTGACATGATGCCAGGGTAATCCTATGGGCTAGGTTTGTAAGGGCTCCAGGGCCATTAGCCTAGTACACACCTATGAACCTAAGTAGCTTAGGCATAATCCTCTGTGCTGTATTGATAGATACCTTATTTCCCCAAGCAGCTTCCTTCCATCTATACCACTGTTTTTTTCTACTTTTACATTTGCTATCTACATGTCAACCATCTTCACAACAAACAAAGGTTTTCTCACATTTGTGTCAATTCTTCTCCACTATTGTGTTTTATTATGTCCTCTGATAACTTGAACAGGTTTAGCGGTTACCCATATGCCCTTAGTGACTGGTACCAAAGAATGAAATTCACAGTAAGCAGCCTTCATGCATATTTTTTTCCTTTCTGTCCATGAAACATTTGCTAGTTGTCATGAACTAAACTCAAAATTATGCTATAGGCCCCTTTCTAAAGCTGTTGCAACTATTATTCGTGAATTCCCTGTTTGTACATACCCGCAAGGCTCTGAACGTTGTTCATCAGCCTGGTGTCTTTTTTTATTTGGTTAGTACTTTACTTCATTTCATTTTATTTATTGACTTATTCACTTTCTTATTGACTTATCTACTTTTTTACAATGATTTATGTAGTACAGAAGAAGCTCCCACCAAGAATTTTGTAATGCAAAGAGCTAAGCAGAGTGCAGTGGAAACAGACATTAATACTAACATGCACGATGAAAAACAACGAAAGAGCTGGTGCCAGGTTGTTAGTCTAAATAGAAGTACAGGCTGTGATTCGATGCATACAGAAAACCTTAAAACAAAAAGATTGGCAGTAGAACACTAAAAATCCATCTGGCAATCCCTCCGTGGTAACAGCCTATTTAAAGAAAGGCTTAGCTCTCATGCAAAAATAATTGTGTTTGGCATGAGAGTTCTCAATCCAATAGCATCCCTAGAAGTCTGGAATCTGGAGCTATTCACTTTTGTTTGTATTTTTGTTTCTCTAATTAAGGTCGTCTCTGCAAGACCCTGGGTTTCTGTCTCATGTGTGTTATTTACTGAACACGCTGGAACTGGGAAATGTAATCATATGCACACAATTTGTAATCATACAATCTGTTGCTATGAAATGGATGCACACAGGGTTAAGGCTATAAGCTGCTAAAAAGCATTATCTTATAGAGCTGAGTTTCACTTATTTAGCCATCTCTCACTAAAGCAACGTTCCCAGGCCTCCTGTCGAAAAAAAAACAAATGTGCCTAATGCTTCTTACATCATAAGAGAGACATTGCAATATAAACCGCATCTGTTGGTAAGCTATACTTTAACCTAATTTTGGTCAAAATGCATGAACAATAAAATTAGTTTACATTTAAAACATAGAAGAAAAAAGTGTGGAATAAAAGAGTTCTCATTCGTCCAAGGCTGACTGTGAGGAAGGGATTGCTTGATCTAAACTTAAATAATAAATTATTAGACATTTGTATTAATTTTAGCCTTTTCATTCAGAATACTGTGTCTGGACACAAGGCTGATCATATGTGGAATTAGTACCAGTCATGGCAATAGTACCCATGGCAGTATATTCTAGATTCTCATGTCAGCAGAGACACAAAGCTATGAACTTTTCAGCACTTGGCAATCAGCTGGGTAAGATGGATGGGTTACTGCAGAGCCAAATCATGGTCAAATCGGGCCCTAGGCAGGGTAATGCATCAGCCCCCCCCCCCACTCCTGCAGCCATTACACTGTCCCTTACTTTACTGTCTCCCAAGTTACAATAAACACTGTTCATACCTATCAACGTGCACGGTAGTTTTTTCTTTATTTCTATAATGATTACAGATATATGGATTTAATTTAAAACTTTTATTTCAAGTTTTATAGCACAAACATCAGTAGCCATTTGCTAAATAAAACAATACAGTATCACAATGGAACAGACTTTAGTATGAGCAACAGTAAACTTCTCTGACCTTGAAACTCACATTCTTTGAAACTGCATTGAAATCCACAGTCAAAGAAAATGCCTCTGGCAGTGATGGATTAACTATACCTTTGGCTGTTTTCAAACCATGGGCTCTCTGCACACATTTTTAGGACCATATATAAATGCATGTATTCTTTAATTCACTTTCTTGATTGTATTAAATTATGTGTATTTTAAATTTGTAGTTCGGAATATTTTTCCAATAAGCAGTGAAACAAAACATGTGAAACAACAATGGCAAAACTGTCCAGTTCAAAACATTTCAACCAAAGAAGGCAAATCAAGCTGCTATCATTACAATATTCCAATATCAGTCAATATGCACAATCTCTGCAGAAGTAAAAGTTATTTGAATAATTCCACATTAAAGAGATCTATAACCAATGAAGAGGTTGCTGCTGGCAAACAGTTTTGCATTTCAGTGCTTAATCTACAGATTCATTGCCCTCTGTTGCAATATGATTGTTAATCCTCAGTGATTAAAAAAAACATAAAGAAAAGAAATAATATTAAAGGAGACCTGGCAGATGGTATAGAGGTTTAAGACACTTGCCTGCCAAGAATTTAGGTTCAGGGTTTGACTCTGAGCAAAGTCTCTTAAACAGTGCCAGACTGGGGCAATTTACACACACATACACACCCCCTCTAGAACTTAATTCCTCTGCATAAATCAGGGCTTGGTTGCTCTGTATATCTTCCCATTACATTGCCATCTCCTACTTAGATCTGCTGCAGTTTCTAAACATGATGCTAGGATGCTGTCCTGGGGTTTCTGGGCTTTCTTTTGTGGAAGTTCTCCAGTGAGGTCCTAACTCTTGCTGAGTTTATACAAGATGAGGTCATAATGCTTGGTTTGTTTCTTTTTTTTTTTTGCAAGGGGAGTTTATATTTTAATTTTTTACAAAGAAGCTGGACCCCCAGCCAACATGGGCCCTAGGCAGCTTCCTAGGTCACCTAGTGTTGGATCCAGCACCAGAATACTGACTGGACAGACCCAAGAAACACTAACATTTAGTGAAGATGTCTTGTGATTGCTTATCAGATGCTTCTGTGTGAGATACATTCAACTCACATTTGTAAAAGAGCATCTATCAAATAGTGGAGGAGGTCAGGAATGTGGAATCTGAATGCTTGTGGTTAAAAAACTGAGTTGTTGAGGCAATAAAAAGGAGCTGAGACCAAAAACTGGTCAATGTTTTCCATTGTAGTAATCAAAAAAAAAAAAACAATTGGTGGTCTGCAGTAAAGAAAGAGGCCTGCCATGCAATGCTAGCAGAGGTGCTACCAAATCTGACTACGAGGTACTGAGTGGTCAGTAAGGTAGCAGCTACAGCAATTACTAAAGAAAGGCTGGAATTTTGGAGAGATCATGCAAATGCGTTCCATGTGGCTTCAAAGAGGTCCTGCAAACCACCCTGACTCAGAAAAGAGGATGGAACATTACCCTGGGTGTTCTCAGAAAGATTAGAGAAACACTGTCTTCAACTGGGGACATTACTAGGAGGAAGATTAAACACTTCAGAGAACATATGAATATGGTATGCCCTCTGTTGAGAGGGCAGTGTCAGAAGCAACTAATTTGTGTATCCATTCTATGTATTAGGTCAATATAGTATTAAACATTTCAGAGCTGGCAAGGATGTACCAGTCATTGAAATCTGGCTAGAAATGCTGCATGTGTTAAATATTTTGGAGGTGTCATGGTTAGAGTATCTTTTCAATGTTACACTGAATACAGGGATAGTATGGAGACTGTACTTTGGATTGGGAAACTGGCATGGCTACCGCCATCTCCAAAGAGGGAGGCAAGAAAGTGTGCGTCTGTTATGGAAGGATGATGTTATCAGTCTCCCTGAGAAATCCTATGTTGGGGTGCTGGAAGAAGGGGTCACACTCTTCAATTTTGCGTGGAAAAGCCTTTACTGGGGTGCTGAAATTGATAAGCAGTCCATAGCTGGTCTCTGAAGTGTGTAGCAGTGCAGCAGTTTACATCTTAGTCAAGAAACAGTGAATCGTTTCATTCTCCTTTGCCTGCATGTTGGAAGGATTGTGGGAGTTCACCTGTATGACCTACATGTGTTTTGTAGGCCTACAGAAAGCATATGACTGTGCATCCAGGAATGTGTCATGGGAAATGAAACAACAGCATGAAATCCCAAGACTACTACTGTGTGCCACACTGCCCCTGCCTTTGTGGAGCAAGTGTTGTGCCTATATTGTGGTCATACATTCAAGGTGGCCACCGAACTCCAAGCTGTGCTCATATTCTTGTCACATGTTCATGGTGGACACTGAACTCCATCAAGGTTGGGCTTTGTCTCTCCTGTTCCTTACCTTCATAAACTTGACATCATAACAGAGCTGAGGTGTGTTGAGCATTCAATGTGGTGAAACAAGGATTGCATTATTCTTGTTTTCAGGTGATGTTGTCCTCTTTGGTCTCAAAAGACTTCAGTCTTCAGTGTACAGTGTACATCGGTACAATTAGCTGTTGAGTGTGAAGTAACTGAGAAGAAAATCAGCATATTTACCAGAACACAGTGCCTAGCTGTCTGTAGATGAGGAAAAGTTACTCAGGGTAGAGGGGATCTGGAGACTGACCAGGTGATGGGGGGTTGATGATAATATTGCAGGTATTGTACCAGACCATGAGTAAGGATAGACAGGATGAGGAGACAGTCAAGAGGATGGGTTCAGTGATGACATTGTACCAAACCATAAGTCATGGTACTGTGAATTGGGAGACTGACCAGAGAATGTGTACAGTGACACAGGTAGTGTAGGTATTGTATTAAACCATGATAGAGGGGATCAGGAGGGTGGCCATAGGATGGGTGCAGTGACAGCTGTATGTCAGGTGTTTTAGCAAACCATGAGTGAGTTAAGAGGGATTTTCAAGAATGTAGTTAGAGTATGAGGGCAGTGATGACAGTACTGCAGGTGTTGTATTGGACCATGAGTGAGGGTAGAGGGCATCAGGAGACTGACCAGAGGATGTGTACAGTAATTATTTTACTGCAGGCATTGTATCAGACCATGTGCGAGGATAGAGGGCATCAGGACACTGATCAGAGGATGTCTTTAGTGACTGCAGTACAGTAGGTTTTGTTCCAGATCATGATTGAGGGTAGTGGGGATCAGGACACTGACCACAGGATGGGTACAGTGATGTTAGTACTGCAGGCATTTTACCAGACCATGACTAAGGGTAGGGGAGATATGGAGACTGAATAGGTGCGGGTTCAGTGATGACAATACTACAGATGTTGTATCACGCCATGAGTGAAGGTAGCAGGGATCAGAAGACAGACCAGAGGATGAGTACAGTGATGTTAATACTGCAGGTATTTTACCAGACCATGAGCGAGGGTACAGGGGATGGGTGCAGTACTGAAGGTGCATCGAACCATGAGTGAAGGTAGCAGGGATCAGAAGACAGACCAGAGGATGAGTATAGTGATGTTAATACTGCAGGTATTTTACCAGATGAGTGAGAGTACAGGTGATAGGTGCAGCAACAGCAGTACTACAGGTGTTGTATTGGACCATGAGTGAGGGTATAGAGGATCAGGAGACTAATGCAGTGGGGAGGTCCCATGGAGGCAGTACTGCAGGTGTTGTATTAGACCATGATTGGGGGTAGAGGGAATCAGAAGACTGATGCAGTGAAGAGGTGCCATGGCAACAGTACTGCAGGTGTTGAACTGGACCATGAGTGAGGGTAAAGGGTATCAGGAGACTGATGCAGTGGGGAAGTGCCACAGTGGCAGTATTGCAGGTGTCATACTGGACCATATGTAAGGGTAAAGGGGATCAGAGACTAATGCAGTGGGGAGGTGCCATGGTGGCAGTACTGTAGATGCTGTATCGAACCATCAGTGATGGTATAGGGGATCAGGAGACAGATGCATTGAGGAAGTGCAATGGTGGCAGTTCTGCAGGTGTTATATCAGACCATCAATGATGGTATAGAAGATCAGGAGACAGATGCATTGGGGAAGTGCAATGGTGGCAGTACTACAGGTGTTGTATCAAACCATGAGTGAGGGTAAAAGGGATCAGAAGACTGATGCAATGGGGAGGTGCTATGGTGGCAGTACTGCAGGTGTTGTATCAGACCATGAGTGAGAGTAGAGGGGATCAGAGACTGATGCAGTGGGGAGGTGCCATGGTGGCAGTACTGCAGGTGTTGTAGTGAATTTTGGTGGCAAAGCCCAAGCTGACTCATAGCAAACAGTTTTGCTATAACCATCATTCTACATTTGCATTGGGTCAAAGGTCAAAGCCTTTGAGAAATGACTGGAAGGAGATGATCAGGTATGCAGTGAAAATAAGGTTTTGTCACATAGTTGTTGAATCTCTAAGGTCCAAGATGTAATCCTGACTTCTGTTCAATGTTTTTTGTCCTCCCCGTGACTATGTAGTTTGCTCTCAGTGCCCCAGTCTCCCATAATTCCTAAAAACATGCTGGCTGACTGGCATCACTAAATAAATACTCCATGTATTTATATGCTATATTTACCCCCTTACCCTTGTGGCCTGAGTTGTGGCTGAAAATAGTAGCAAACTAGTTCCCTTACCTAGTAAAAAAAATGATAAAACAAACTAAAATAAAAACTCTTCGTAACAGCATGAATAGCCTGGCAAAATTGGTGGTTCAGAGTACAGCCACCAATCCTCCAGATTAATAGGAATGAGCTGAGATAGTTTTAGGGCCCATAGCTGTCAAATGTACCTGATTTTGAAGAATATTCTGGATTTTGCCTCATAGATTTGCTCTGCCCCTCATAACATTTTTGATTTTCTGGTCAATCACTGAAGATTATAGTTAGTCTGTATAATGTCAGACATTAGAATGTGATACTTCTTAAGAAATGGGAAAATGCATATTGATGCAAATCCTGTTGTTCTATTAATATTTTAAGTGAATTAGAGTAATATTAATGGTTACAGACTGTCCCTGATTTGGGCCTTTGTCCCTCATTATTTTTGGCTCTGCACCTGATTATTGAGCAAAGAAGTTAAGAGCTATGACATTGGACACCTTGTCAGATTGCCCTTTGGTACTGTTTGCAGGAGGTATACCAATCATGGTTCACTGCAATGATATCCAGGCATACAACCTGGAGACTCTGGAGGGATCATATCTCTCAGCTTGCCTGGGAATAACTGGGAATATCAGAGATGAGCCAAAGACTGAACGGGAATTCTGATCTATGCAGCTCAAATTATTACTACCACAACCTTCACCAAGACAAGAACTTAGCAAATGGATAGATGCATGACTGGGTGGATGGGCATTTGGAGAGAGAAGGAATAATGAAATACCCTTTAGGTTTTAGTTGCTTTTATCTACCAGTAGAATCAACCTTTTATTACACTTTCTTCTAATTTGATCCTGCTATCTGTCACATGACAGAGTTATGCTTCCGCCATCTGTCACATGACAGAGTTATGCTTCTGCCATGTGTCACATGACAAAGTTATGCTTCAGCGATGGATCATTTTACAAACTTGCCCTGAGCTTGTGTGACATTAGGGCTACTAATTTAATGTCATATTACTTTAGGTTTTGACACAAGAGACCATCACTGAAGACAGACTCAGTCCCCGTTACACACTTTTAAGTTACTGCTTATTTATTTGTTTATTTATTTACTTATAAATTGTTTACCAGGGTAGAGAACTGATCCATATGGACCATTTCCGGGGTCAACCAAAGAAATACAACAAAACCAAGAAATGTAGTCAAGGAGCAGGTAATACACATTTTCAGACTCAGCATGGGAAATGCAAGAAATATATTTTCAGTGAATTGAAATGTACAATTATACAAATACATAATAATTAACAATAATACATCAAAATACATAATACATAAGAAATACATAATAATAATAATAGTATATAATGCAACAATTAAGAGCAATCCCAATAAGAGGAAAAAGTATGCATGCACAGATTGAATATAATGTATTTTTATTATATAAATGCAATATTGTAAAGATATTCTAGAAAGAAAGAGATATGAATGTTTGTGGAATTCTTACTACACTGAATCAGAAAATGAGAGGGGGAAAGGTGAGCAGAGCAGAGAAAGAAGAGTTTATGGACAAATATAATAATGAAGAGTTCTAAGTGGGGGAGCTGAGAAGAGGTATGAATAGGTAGTGATAGGAGGTAAACTGGAAGAGCAGAGGGGTAGTAATGTCAAAGCTCAAAAAATAATAGAGTTCATGTGAGTTAGACAAAGATGATGTAATAGTCATTAAGGAGCAATGTAACATGAACAGAACTGAATAATTTGCAGGCAGCATGACTGTGCAGGTGGGCTTTAAGATGAGATCTGAATTTTGAGAAAGGTGTAGGATATCTGAGCATGGCAGGCAGTGATTCTCAGAGTGTTGTGCCTAAGACGGGGAAGCTGTGTTTTGTACCATGGAGGTAAGGAAAGAACATTTAAAATTCATCTACAAATACTGTCTTTAGAGATTATCTGTTTGTGCTCTTACTTTATACACCCATCTCCAAAACCTGATCCAGATTGAGGGAGCATGTGAATAACAAGACCCTGTATTCTTCTCCCCCTCCCCATGACAAGTTAGTTTTAGGAGAAGGCAAACAGCTGAAGAAGTGGACCATATTCTCGTGTGGGTTCTATCCTCCTTCCTTACGTGTAACTGTTTAATTTGTTTGCGCTTCCTTTAAGAGCCAGAAGTCCAACATGGGCAGTTTAGAACTGAGCAGCCAATGAGTGCCCTGATAGGATGGATGATGATAATGGTGGGTGCTGGCACAAGAATTTTCCCTCTCCAAAATGGTACAAGTTACAGCTTCTAAGTGCTGCATCCCTCAGAGGTCTCCAGTGCTCCCTCTGGTTGATACGCACGTTTCATCAACAGTAGGACGGTGCATGGCTACAGATCATGAAGAGTTTGGGATTACATCATCCAGAGTATGAAGATAATTTGGGAGGTCCTCTTTTAAGGCTCTTACCCCTAGAAGGTATGTTACAGGTACTATGGGCAGTAGTTGTTCCCAGTTTCAAGACATACATACGCAGACACACATCATTGCTTTTATTATTATTTTTTTAGTACATAAAATCTGGACAAAGCCCCAAAAATAGAGACACATTTTAAATATAGCTCTTATAAACTTAGAAAGTTGCTAGAATAAAAGGTATTGTATTACCATGCATTTTCTGATGGATATGAAGTTTGAAACTCTAATGACTGTCATCATTTAGTGAATTCAGTCCCTATTGATTCGCCACAAATATCCAAAAAATTACAAAATTTATGAGGAACAGACCAAAAATATGAGTCAAAAATCTGGACATTCTGCAAAAATCAGTACAGTTAGAAGGTATGAAATTAGACTCATGCAGACACACACACACACACACACACACACACACACACACACACACACACACACACACATGCACACACTCTTCCTCCAAGGCCATTCACCCATTTCCTTTGTAGTGTAACTACATCCTGACATTTTCAAGTTGCATTCTTTCTGTTGATCTAACATCTTATGGAATGATCCAATACCAAAACTGGGTGATGGCACAATGCTGCTATGGACAGCAGCAACACCTTTAACAAACACATGCTTCATCATCTGGCTTCCTGTCCTGCCATCTGTCATTTCTTATTTACAGGTTTTGACTTATCCATGCCTCAGCTATGCAGACGGGGAAAGCTGATTATCTGTGTGTGTGCGTGTGTGTGTGTGTGTGTGTGTGTGTGTGTGTGTGTGTGTGTGTGTGTATATGCATGTGTTGCTTGTGTTTCTCTGCATATGTGTATAGATGTCTATGCATGTGAGGGTCCTTAAGTGAATTTGCCTCTGTAGTCCTGTAGAACAAGACTTAGTTACAACATTTAAAATGTCTGACATAAGCCATGACAATGACAGTGGCCAGACTGATTCATGATTGGCTGTATCAAAATGATATGCATCCCCCTATCTCATCTGTAGACCTCATCTCATACTGTACAAAAAGGATATTGTATTGGATTAATAGGATGATGTGGCAACTATCTTTTCTACTGAAAGCCTTAAAATGATATAGTGTGAAACATACCAGTACTATAAACTGAAAAAGCATGATAACACCACCAGGTATGTAAAATTAATGAATTAATAACATCCCTACCATTAGTAGCTGAGGTCCTACTATAGAAATTAATATGAAATATTTCTATGAGTTCTGCAGACTTTATGCTTTTATGAGAAGGACATTTCCAGATGTGTATTAAACTGCATGTTATTATTCTTGTTGACAGAAATCTAATTTACAGCTTCACATGCACCGCACATTTGCTTGTATGTACAATGCAAAAGACCACACCCTCAGAAATTACATTTATATTGAGAAAGAAAGTTAATTAATGCAGAGCACACCTGTCTTTGCCAAACTGGCTTAAAAGACTGTAAAATTGTTCCTTTTCTACCAGAAGGGAAAGTTATCCCACTCATGCTTATTATGGTATACTATCTCAAACGTCAAAACCTGTTTAGAAGGTGCTTGTACTTCCTTGTGCAGCAGAGCTCTTGGTGGTCATTAACTGATACAAAACTGTTAATAAGCTTTAATGCTGTCACAACATGGTGCTCCCAACATGAAATACATGATAAATAAATTATGTAACTGTGCATAATAAAGCAGCTATAAGTGTGAATATCAACTGTAAAGAGAGTTTAATTTAATGAAGGCAGCAGGAGGGATGGAGGTGACAATATCTATGAGGTCACATGCTTAACTTTAGCAAACACCATGAACTTGAGAATGCTTCTAATGGTTGGAGGTGGAGAGTACAAATCCTACAAGTCACTGGTGAAGCAATGCAGTTGCTATTGATTCATATGATGCTTGCCTTGTTGTCTTCTGTTTGTTGACAAGTGGCCATCAGAATTGTCAAACCTTTGTCTTACAGGTCACACTAACTCCATTGAGATACAGGGATAAAGTCCTAACTAAGGTCCATGCAACCCCAGATCTGCCTGATTGATGGAGGTGGCAGGTGTGGATGGACATGCCATCCTGGGATGGAAAGGATAGTCCAGATCCATCAAGTGCCTCAAACCCTTGGATGAGGGGTGACACTGCAAGAGGCAGTCTCAGGAGCAGATATTCGAGCAACAAGCCCCTTAGATAGTAAGTCTCATAGGTTCATAGGTAAATACTAGTCTATCAGTCTGCAGACTGTTACAAGACTGGCCAACAACCAGAGGTCAGTATCAAAGCTTGTACCTTGTATCTGTGAGGTAAAGACCTTAACCATTATGCCAACCCTTCCACCCCCATGCTCATCGTGTGTCTATGGGAACATAAGGTCATCTATCCTCTCACCTGTGACAGGGGTCAGGCTTAAAATAAAATATATTGTCATGCATGTTTGCAAATTACTGTTGGCCTCCCCCTGGCCAGCTTTTGCCTCACTAGGTAATACCCAGGATGGAGGGAGAGATGGGCATGTCTTATGAAGTAGAGTTGATGATCAGCAGATGTAGCAAGGCAAAAGCACATAGAAAATGAAAGGTCTCTCTTGCAAATCAAGCCAAGTGGCTTGTATAAATGGCTGCAATAGCTCTATTCTCACTTGCATAGACATTTACTTAACAACTTGTAAAAATAGAGCATGCATGTGTCTTTAGGTGCATATTATTAAATAACAGTTCCATCTGAAACAGCTTATAAAACTGAGACATGGATTTATACATTAATATACTCAAGGAGATGATTTTTTTCCTCCTATGAATTTGCAGTTTCTTAAGCAGTTTCAGCAAGAAAGTGCATGTCAGAGTATAATGTGTATTTGCGAGTTGTCAGCTGGCTGTGCAGATAAAGTCGCATGTTGATCATCTTTTTAGTTTATAAATGGGGTCTACTTTGAGGAGTTTAAACTCATGCTGATGTGAAGGACCCCCACCCCCGTCCAGCCAGTATTAAGTGGATTTCGCACTGCTTCGCTGCTGCATTTCTTAGACTCAGGATGTAAGTTTTTGAACTATTTAGGGTTGGCAAAAAAGAAAAATAATCAGACTATACAGACACTAATACAAGACAAAATCTTCAGTGAAATGCTTGCAGTGAAACACTTTGAGGATTTTATTCATAAAATATCTTATATACCCAAACTCACAAATACACCATATATTATTTCTATGACATTTTATTTTGTGTTCATTGGCCTTTTTTATTTGATGTGTCTTAAAAATATGTTTTCAGTATTGTTACACGTCTGTTAAATGTATAAGTTAAATGTTTTATTAGCATCGTTGTTCACTCCACGTTTTCCTTCCCTTATCTCTTCAGCAGTGCAATGTATACCCATTAATGTCTGTCTGAAATGTTGATTCCCTTCTGTCTTTGACAGGCCATCTAACTGAGACAGTGTCGACTTGCTGTTATTTGCATCTTTAGAACCACCTAACTGCATCTCCTTTCCAGAGAGCCTGACCTACTTCCCTCCGTATGACCAAGAAATCTATCATTAAGGGGAAAGAAGTAAAATTCATCATATAGCTCAGTGAGATTCTTCCCTCTTTTAATGGCATCAGAATTAAATGTTTTCCTGTTTAGTAGGCCGTCTGTGTTCAAATACATATAAGTTGTCATCGAGACTATCTCTTTCTCACCTCTCCTCTGTTGTTAAGGTCTGATAAAATTAATATTTTATTTTAACTCCTATTAACCAGTAATGTATTTAGGGGTTGAGTTTCCAAAACAATTTATGTTCAGGCTGATAAGCTGCCCAACGTTTCTAACACCAGGTGTTAATGAAGGCATGTGCGCCTCTGGCTAGAATTTGTTAATGAGAACGTACACTATCATCTGTGGGAAGTCGTACTCCCCACTGTTGATTCAAAAAAGCTTAACGTAGGTGTTTCCTAAACACCAAAATATGTACAACTAGGAAACAGCAAGAAATGAAAAAATTGAACCAAAATGGATGACTATCAAAAAACTTTTGTTTGAGGTTGAGTGGTTTTCTTTAAAGAACTTCATGGACTTTATCAGAACAGTTTAAAAAGAACAGAATACATAGCTTATCGGCTTATAAAGGCAACCAAAATGGTTGAATGCTTTGAAATAACCAAGAAATATCACTTGTTAATTTAAATCACTTTATTATTAAAAGTCCAAAGAAAACAAAAATAAAAGTATAATTAAACACAGAATATTTCACTTAATTTTCAGTGTATTAAAACATCGGTATTGTACATGATATGGCTACAACTTTCAATATTATAAAACTCTCAGTTTTAAAATATTCTTTATGTAAAGTTAATCCTTAATGGTTGGAGGGTCCCCAGAGTTAAGCTTTATCTGCCAGTACAGCCATTTTATTTTTAATGAACTGTTTAAATTACTTTGTCTTGAATTTAAAACTAAACTATCTAGAGAACCAGACATATTTTAAAGTTGCTATGCTTATTTTTAAATTACTAACCTCCTGATTACACTTGGAAATAAAAAAATGACGTATTCCCTATATGGTCTCTATATAGAGGCATATGACTATTTTCACTTCATAGTGCATTTTTCCATGGGAATGAGCAACAAAGTAACCAGTGAAGTACCACAGGGATCGATGCTGTGACATCTGTTGTTCGGAATGTACTTCTCATGAAATCAAATCATGAACCTAAAGGACCTCAGCTACCAAATCATGAACCTAAAGTACCTCAGCTACCAAATCATGAACCTAAAGTATCTCAGCTACCAAATCATGAACCTAAAGGACCTCAGCTACCAAATCATGAACCTAAAGGACCTCAGCTACCAAATCATGAACCTAAAGCACCTCAGCTACCAAATCATGAACCTAAAGGGCCTCAGCTACCAAATCATGAACCTAAAGGACCTCAGCTACCAAATCATGAACCTAAAGGACCTCAGCTACCAGATCATGAACCTAAAGCACCTCAGCTACCAAATCATGAACCTAAAGGACCTCAGCTACCAAATCATGAACCTAAAGGGCCTCAGCTACCAAATTATGAACCTAAAGGGCCTCAGCTACTAAATCGTGAACCTACCTTCAGGGCCATTAGGGATCTGGCAATCCAAGACGTCTTATTTCTCCACTAATCAACCAGTCCAGTGAACACTACAACCAGAAATCTGAACCATCTTCAGCAAATAAAGAATTCATGGAGAAGAAACAGATTTGCCATGCATTGACTACTCCTTCTCTGTAACAAACCTCCTGTCCAGATCAAGCCATGTAAATTGGCTCACCTATGGGCCTTCATTGCACTGGTGGTCAGACAGCTTAGGTGTGAGAATGTCATGAACTAGGGAGCTTCACCACAATGTCCTGCATTGTATAAGTAGGTGGTGCACTTTTTGGGGAGGTTTTCCCTTTTCTTCACAGTGGTGTGACTATGGAGTTGGTATATACAATTTCATGGGTGGGCAGCTTGCATCCCACATCAGGGGTGCAAGGGGGATTTGCCTTTCTACAAAAAAGATGTTTTTGTGTTTTTTAATGTTTTTTTTTTGTCTCACCATTTTCTGTATATTTGTTTGTTTATTTATTGACATTTGATTGCTGGGAAAGTCTGATTGGGTAGAAGCCCATTTTCAGTGGAGGCCTGGGAGAAAAGCTCCAAATTATTGCAAAGCACTTTTAGAACAATAATTTTACAATCTTCAAAAATAAAACAAAAACATCTGCAGTTTAATATAATTACAACAAATTAGACATAATATCATAACATTGGTTAAAAATCAATACAAGGTATATGACAATCATTTAATATTTAGAGAAAGTTTAGATAGTTTGTAGAGATATTAAAGGTAAGTTAGACTAATACAAATAGGAATTGCAATATGAAGTGAAGGAAAACAGGCTTATGGTATATTTAGAGAGAAAGTCAGGGAAGATAATTTGATAGAAGTAAGGAAGTAAGTGAAGAAGGGAGAGTAAGGCAGTATAAGGAATGAAAAGGTGCTTGTTCACATTCAGGGGTATAGTTTATCCTGGATTTGACCAAAAACAGAGCCAGATTTTAGCTAGGAAGTTTTTCAGAGTTATTTTGAAAGATGGAAGGGACGGTATAGATCTGTTGGATACAGGTAAGGAGTTCCAGGCCTTAGCATCCTTGTATGAGTACAGACAATGACCAGCAGCTTTGCTAGTTTTGTAGACAGGCAGGAGTTTTTGGTCACTGGATTGCAATGACAGACTGGGAACACAGTTGTGTGGAACGTTTTTTAGTACTGGACAGGGAGATGGATGCTGGATAAATTTATAGGTGGTAAGAAGTTGTGTATTCGTTAGTTGATGTGGCAGTTCTGACCAAATTAGGCTTTTCAGTGCTATATAGTGGTGGGTTCTGAAAGGGAAACGTGCTGCAAATTTAGCAACTTTGTTATAACATTGTTCAAGTTTTAATTTTTGTGAAGTCTGGAGGTTAGTATGCATGGGAGCACCATAACAAAGAGTGGGGAGGAGATAAGTAGTTGGCTCCGTAAAGCATCCATAGTTTTTGATGAGTTTTTCTTATGCAATTTTGTATTTTTGATAAATGCTGAGCCAAAAAAGGTAACCATAACAAATGTGTAGGTAAACCAAGTGACACACTATCTTCCTTTAAGAAGGAATTAGACAAATGAATGGGTATTCGCACATTCACCACCACCCCCCCCCCCCCCCACACACACACACACACACACATACACACATAACAGGCCTATTGCTCCTTGAAAAATGAGGCAAGGTCTAAAATAGGTACTTCCAAGGCTTAAATTTCCAGCCTAAATTCACAGGAAACCTTGGATTTCTTGATGGTATTTTACAGAACAATGAATAATATTTGCTGTTGACCTTGACTTGTAGGTCTTTAGTTTTGCTACATATTTAATTAACTTTTTTTTTTCTCTTACTGTGTTGTTTATTTATTTATGAATGTGGGGCACCAGGCTGGTTAGTTCTTTTCCTTCCCTTTTACTTTATTTGGATGACAAAACCCCTCAGAGGCAGTCACCCCAGGTTCAGTAACCAATCAATGAAGAACTCTTCAGTATAGTCTCTGCAGTGAATCAAATGAGGACGTAAGAGTCTAGTGTATCAATAGTTTGCCCCTCAATAAAGCAGGTCTGCCATGATGTCTTTGACGGTTGAAAGTTGTTCATTATAAACCCTTTCAATAGTGAATCAGAAGTAAACACACAAACATACACAGAGAAAGCTTGAGCTGGGAAGTGTGGTAGGTGGTGGTTTGTGTATTTTGACAGTTAACCTGAATTAAGTGTTGATAAAATAACCACTTGACCAAAGAAAATAAATATGTTTAATATATTAAGCTCTTTTGTCTTATTCATAAAAGACTTCATAAAGTTCTTCATAAAGTCGTGTATGAAATAAAATGAATGCACTTAAAATTATTAAACATATTTATTTTTCTTGGTAAGGCTTTTAATGAAATAAGACAAAACACTTAATTTGATATTATTAAACGGTTCCCATTCAGAAGCCTGAAACATCATAAGCCTGAAAATCAAAATCCTGAAACCAAAAGCCTGAAAATTCAGAATCCTGAAAACTCAAAATCCTGAAAGCCCAAAATCCTGAAAGACCAAAATCCTGAAACTCAAAATCCTGAAAACACAAATAATGCTAATATGTCACTATAAAGACATTAATATCTACCAACTGACCCTGACCCTAACCCTAACCCTAAGGTCCGTCACTATCGCACACTCACCTGACCCGCGCCCTAAACCTAACTCACTTAAACCGCCTAACCCCAATATTTGTCACTATTGCATACATGCCTAACCTGCGCCCTAACCCTAACTCACTTAAACCGCCCCTAACCCTAAAATAAAACCAACCGCACACTTACCTGACCCCACCGCATGACCTAACACCACAGGGCTAACAATAGCAAAGCCACAATGACATCAGTATGTCTATTTTGTGTTTTCAGGATTTTGAGTTTCAGGATTTTGGTCTTTCAGGATTTTGGGCTTTCAGGATTTTGAGTTTTCAGGATTCTGAATTTTCAGGCTTTTGGTTTCAGGATTTTGATTTTCAGGCTTATGATGTTTCAGGCTTCTGAATGGGAACCTATTAAACATATTTATTTTCTTGGTCGAAGTGATTATTTTGTCAATTTTATTTTTCCTGTGTATTACTTTGCCTTGTTGTTAGCTTGTTTTTTTTTTTTTTTTTTTGTATTTGTGTATTAAGCATTTCAGAGTGGTACAAAGTCATGTTCTGCTTGTCATACGTCAAAGCATTCCCTGAAGTTTATACTGAAATTTTTAAATAACTTTCACTTGACTTTGTGCCTCCCCTGTCCCCCTGCTGATCACAGTACAAGAAATATTCTCAAAAAGTATAGAGCTTCTACACCAGTAATTGCACTCTGAATTCTGAAAGATATCAAAAAGTAAAATTAATTTGATTTTAAATACCAAATCACTTAACCAGTGTGCAAGAGTTCACTCCATTTTATTAAAAGTGCATAAATGTGTTACCGCTGTTCATCAAAGTAGCAGATTTAAATTCTACAACCTAACAGTACCAAACTGGGAAAAATATAATTACAGGTTGTTGTGAAGCCTGTGATTTGAGAATAATATTTGTGTGGTTCATTATTGGGTTCTAACATAATTCAGTCAAATCCTGGACCAATAGACCAGTCTAGCTTGGGTAGGTGAGCTTCACACTGGTCTTGACCTTTTTTTTTTCTTTTTTCTTTTTTCTTTCTTCAATTTTCTTTTTCTTCAAGTAATTTTGAAAGCACAGTACCTCAGCAAAGCAGAACACTACTTCACGGAGGTTATGGTGCCACTAAGGTCAGATGATATCTGCTCTCATATGACTTGTGGAATCCATGTTTGCTTTGTAAAAGCCTCCAGAAGACAGTAGAAGCATATAAAGTGGCAAGCATCCTACACAGTGTAGGGCTTCAATGTCCATAACTGCTTCATCCCTAGGTAATTTGTATGAAGAAACCTCTGCAAAGCTATTGAAGTAGCATAATAAATATTCATTCCAGCTGTACCACTGTTGCATTAGGGGCATACATTATAATAAATTATAAATACTCATTTTCATGCTACAAGTTAGCTGCTTTCCTTTACAAGCATGATAAACAAGGCCACAGGGCTGCTGCCAAACACAAACCTTTCAAATGTTCAAAATTTCACATAATCTCCAGATTTTTGCCTCATATATTTGCCCTGCCTCATATAAAATATTTGATTTTTCTGAAAAATCATTAAGAATTGAAGTCATTAAATAATGACCAATGTTTGAGTTTTAGACTTCATACCCTTCAGAAAATGTATGTTAATGCAAAACCTGTTATTCTAGCAATGTTCTAAGCTTATAAAAACAATTTTTAAAATTTGTCATGGATTTTACACCTTTGCTACCCCCATTATTTTTGGCATTGCCCAGATTTCTTGCTCTAAGAGGTGGAGAGGTATCCCCTGACCTAATCCACATAACTGTCTATGGCGATGCATGAAGTGGTACAAACCACAGCTGACTTAGAAAAAGGAGTGACAAGTCTGTCAGGACAATATGTGGTCTGTTTCCTAATATAGTCCTCTCATTCATCTCAGTAGACAAACACATTCTGCATATCACTAATGCAACGCCATGAACCATAAATTACGATTTTTCTCCTCTTTCACTCAGTCACCAACTTCCTCACACTGCAAGTATGTATCATATGTTATTACATTTCTATTTGTTCTAAGACTGCGTAGAACAATGAGTAGACCTTGGTAGTGTGTTGTATTTGTATCAATTTCATTCAAATTGTATAAGCTTTCCAGCTCTCTGTTCATATACTTTCACAATATCCCTTGTTCTTACTCACTGTGGTCCTTCCTCCATCTCTTTTTATAATAGGTATTAACTTTATTGTCTCAATATGCAATACATTTTAGTAGAGTTTTTCTGTTTTCTTTCTTTTCAGAGCCTGTGGTCACTACATCTGACCCCGATACTGCAGCAGCTCTACCACAAAGGCCAACTGCCAAACACTTTCACTGAGAATTTTATCATTGCAACATGTAAGCAAGTTTAACTTGAAGAACCTTGCTGCATATTAAGTTCATCTAGTCAAATATATGCCTGCTTGTGGTGGAAATTATTTTTTAATTTCCCGCCTCCAGTTTACTGTCATGTATTGGAATGACACATCATCGAATCCACTTTGCGCGAAGTCCAACGCTGAAAATGCCAATCACCAATATTCCGGAATGACAAATCTCACCCCCCTCTCGACCCATGGTAGCGCTTACTTTTAGGTCAAGACAGGTAAGGAATGTTGATGTTCAGTGTTTATTTGGCTATAGTGAAATTCGGCATTATGGTTTTTGTGGATGTGAGTTGAGTATATGATGACTTTCTTCTTCTTCTTCTTTCGGCTTTTACCGGTTAGGGATCACCACAGCAGATCACCTGCCTGCTCATGATTGGCAGTGAAGTTTTATGGTGTCAAGTTGCCAGGCCAGCGCCCACCTTCAACCTTCCACAGAAGGCATACACATGCATGTACTCACTCCTAGGGCCAATTTAGAGTGTCCAATCCACCTATAGCATGTCTTTGGGATGCGGGAGGAAACCGGTGCACCCGGAGGAAACCCACGTGACCACAGGGAGGACAAGCAGATTCCGCACAGAAGGCACCCCAGCCAAGGATCAAACTGGAGAACCTCTTGCTGTGAGGTGGCAATGCTAACCACTGCACCACTGCGGCCTCCCTAAGTATATGATGACTTTGCATACTGCAAATCGATAAAATGATAGTAAACCCCCAATAAAATGATAGTAACCCCCCCTTGCACTCTAAAGACCACTTACTTAGTTGACCACTGTCCTTTCTCTTGACCAGTAAATTACTCTCTATATGCATACTAATTCTTCCTGGCTGACAGATTTCTGCATTCAGGAAATGAAAGAAAACCTGTTCTACTTCGTACCACTCTGCAAAATTTCTTTGTATTGACTGTAAACTGATTACTCTCTGTTATAATTTGACCTAAGGGGGCATGTAAGTCCCATGTGTTGTCCTGTGAAGTAAATACTGTACATTTCTGAATACAAAGTACCAGAAGAAAAAGTAATTTTTCCTTACTTACAACTTGCCATAATGTGCAAATATAAGTGAAAGGTACAGGGGCAAAAGACAAATGTTTTCAGAAGGATATAGTAACACCCATCCGAAAATGGCCATCAAAAAGCTATTGTCAAGCCTGTACTTGTACAGCAGTTCTCTAACTAAAGTTGTAGTGTCTTATCCCCTTTTAGTGTTGTAGAGAAGCCATACTGAGCCAGGGTTTTCATCCATCCAAACAATGCTGTTCCAAGCTTCAAAATTCTTGAGCAAAGGTTAGTACTGGAACATCAAACTATAGAAATGTAGTGACCTGCACCCTTCTACTACATACATAACAGTCGTAGCTGTAGTTGCTTTAAACCCAGGGTATTTGTTGCCCACTCTTTATGATAATTTGGCAACATAATTCCCCCTCTCCCCCATCCCAGTTTATTTGCTACTGACAATAAACAAATAAGTATCATTTTGCAAAGTCTCTCCCCTTAAGCTGTTCATTGGACTAAGAGACCTTTGATAAAATTCTTTAATATTGATTGTACTGATCCTGCTGGCAGTGTTTTAGCACTAAATTAGTGGGCTTAGATTGATTGATTTAGATATAACTGAGTTTAAATTTCTGAGGCGCCGTATACTATCCTGTATAGTTGCAAGTAATTTAAATTAACATTTTCCCTATAAAAGACTACCTAAAATTTTTTCTCAGTACCAAGTTGCAAAAAGAGCAACTGGCTTTCGGGTTGAGTAGCACTAAAGTACCCACTACACTACAATACAATATCCACTACACTACAATACCCACTACACTACAATACCAACTACACTACACTACAATACCCACTACACTACACTACAATACCCACTACACTACAATACTCGCTACACTACAATACAATATCCACTACAATATCCAGCCATTAATCTCTCTTGTACCATCCACTACTAAAAAGTACAAATTAAGGATCTATAGACATAGATTTGCACTTTTCTACTATCTCTGAAGCTAGCTTGCTGGATTTAGGTATCCTGGGACAATGCAGCAGTCGTCTCATGCTGACTGACAACCATCTAATTCTAAAAGCAATTTGATGCAGTTTGTGAGATATGTAGTTACACAATGACGATGGAGGCAAGGTTATTACTTACTAACACAAACAACAAAAAACATACCAGTTTGTCATTAATACACACAATACACTCACTACACACAGTATGGACCAGACACGTATGCTGAAGCTCTTAAATGTAAACCTCCAAAACTTCAAAGGCCTCTTAAACATATCACACAGAACAGGTATCCTCAGCAACCTCTAGAACACTCTGCTAAGACAACACACACCAAGACACATGTGGTGTCATCACACGGTATCTCATCGCCTGAGCCCATAAAACAAGCTGCCACAGAACACAGCGTTTTAGTCATAAGAAACTCTGTTGTGAGACACTCAGATGTTCCCACTCACTAGGGTGAGCAAGGAGTCAGTCACGGTCATCTGACTGTTAGGGGCCAGGATCGGCCAAATCAAGCATACAGCCAAGCCATTGTACTACAAGTACCAATATGACTCTGATTTGTCCATGTGGGTGTGAATGACCTGAGACATACCTCTCTGGACTATATGAAGAGAGTCATGATAGAGCTCTCGGACTATGCATAATAGACTGGTATGAGTCCAACAGCAAGCAGCATTCTACCTTCTCCAAGGATAATGCCACAGTAACAGCATAAGGTAATTGACTTTAATAATTGGCTTAGCTTCTGGTGTCATTCCAAGGGGGTACAATGTTTACCTGACTTTTGCAGGAATGGTCTTCACCTATCTCCCTCCATCCAGGTTTTTGAATATCGTCTAAAACCCTGTCGACCCCCATAGTGACTTTTTCGGCAGTGCCAACTTGATAAACCTACTAACACAGTTAAACTGACTCAGAATAATCTGAGGGTTTTACTGCTCAATGACAGGAGTCTAAACAGGAAACTCCACTTCCTGTGGCACTTCTCCGCCCTGGAGAATGTAGACATCCGTGCACTTATTGAGATTTGGTTTAAAGACAACATTCTGGTAGTGCAAGGCTTTAATATCTTCTACATATGTAGACCACTACTGCACAGGTAGGGTATAAAGATGGCAGATTCTCAATTTCCATCAAACATGAGTACACCTCAAGACTGTCAAAACAATATGACTCACAAGCTTCTCCTTGTCCTGTTTAAGTAAAGTTTCTTATCAGGTCCTTGCAAGCTATATGTCATGAAGGGGCATTGTAAGCCTAGCCAATAACCTGAGTTCAGAATCAAACTCTGTACCTTGTGACTATGAGGTGAAGACCTTAAACATTATGTCAGACCCACCCTTCCATGACCCAGTAAGCCCATACAATGTACTTGAATGAACTACAGACACTCCCCATTCAATCCCAACACAATATTAATGAATGAGTTTTACCACCCAACATTAACTGGGAATCATACAGAACCGCAAACAAGTACGCCCAGAGATTCCTGAACTTTGTTAACACAAACACTCTGGAACAGCTTGTCTGCATGCCCATCATGGGTGCAAGTATCCTTGACCTGATCCTCACAAACATGGGGAATGATGCACATTCCCTAGTGTAAAGTCCTAATTAGTCAGGTCAGACCATAAGGTTGTCTTCTTTAAAGTAAATATTAAGCCCGAGACATCAGCCTACCCCGTACCATTAAAAACATACTTCAAAGCTAACTACCTCCTACTAAGCGACAGTCTAGCAAAATTCCAAACCCCACCAAACCTTGAGAACATGGCTGTCTGTGTAGAATTGTTCACAGAAACCCTGTACAATCATGCAAACAGCTGCGTAGAGACAGCTCTACCTACCCAAAATAAACATAGGACAACCTACAAAAACATGCCACCCTGTAGGAATCACAGTATAAATAGGTTGCATAACAGAAAAAAGAAAATTGTGTCCAAAAAGAGAAAGAGCATTGCCCAGTAAGGTACACCCCCCTCAATAACCTGAATAAGCAACTCAGGGGACTAATCAAGCCCACCAAAGCTAAATTTGTGATAAAAATAGCCTTCCAGGATAGGGGAAACCATAACACATTCTTCTGTTATCTCTGCAACCTAAAAGGCAACATGCAACAATGTGCCAAACTAATTGTGAATGTAATGACCTATAAAGAGCCAGAGGATATAGCAAATCTGCTGGATGATAAATTTAACTCTGATTTTACCTCCCTATCACCATCAGTCTCCCGCCCAAGGAAATACCCGCCAGTATTTTTTCACCAATGATTACTAGGGCAAAGTTCCTCACTGTGCTCTCTAAGCCTGAGAACATTGCTTTGATGGGCCCTGATAATATCCCATGATGCCTCTTGAATAGCATGAAACATGACCTGTCAGGCCCACTAGAATCTCTAGTTATCCATAGCCTCCAGACAGGCTTCATGCTAAATGAATGGAAAACTGCAACATTTATCACTCTAGGCAAAGGGGCCCTTCCACAGACCCAAGGAACTACAGACCCATAAGTCTGATTAGTCTGATATGTAAGGCCATGGAAAGAATTATCCTGTATCTGATAAACAATGACATAGGAAACCTACAGACACTGTACTCTACCTGACTCAATTTTGTCAAAGGCAGGTCACACCTACTTAACAATTCTTCAAGAAAGTCATTAAAGCTATGGATGAAAAGCAAAACAGTGCACACTTCCTACCTCAACCTGGCCAAAGCATTCAACACAATACTTAACTTAGGCACTGTAGATAAACTTACAAAATTAGCCATAAACCCATATGTTACCAGATGGATAGCCATTTGGCTAGCTGAAAGGATGCAAGAAGTTAGACTAGGAGAATCCATCCCCATAAAGATCAATACCGGGGCTTCCCTTTTTGGAATCTACTTCTCTAAAATCAAGGCAAATATCAAGGACATCTGACTGACAAAGTATTCAGGCAACTGTAAACTAGGTATGGTCATTGAATCCCCTAAGGACACAAATACACTTCAAGAGAACCTGTTAGAGACAAACAGCTGGTGTCAGAGTCATGGACTAAGAGAACCTGGCAGAGACAAACAACTGGTGTCAGAGTCATGGACTAAGAGAACCTGGCAGAGATCAACAACTGGTGTCAGAGTCATGGTCTACATCTTAATGTGAAAAAATGCATAATAGTACCTTTAGAAAGACTGTCACCCCCTGGAAAATACCACATTGATAATGCACCCATAAACATAGACCCACTGGTCAGGGATCTGGGAATACATGTTGACAGCAACCTAACCTTTGACTGCCACATGTGTACTGTGGTGAGAAAACATTGCAACGCTTATGAGTAAGGACATGGCATCCACGTCCAGGACATCAATGTTCCAGTGTACTTCAGCATATACCTGACTGGTTACTTAGAACAGCTTGAGCGACCACAGAAGTTATTCACAAAAAGAATACAGGTAGTAAACAAGTCTTATGCGGGCAGTCTCAAAACCCCATTCCTGTACTCTGTCCCCTACAGACTGCTGCACGGCGACCTATGCCTAGTCTACAAGGCATTGTCTAATCCCACACTGATGAGTTTGTTACACATCCACAAAACAAATATAATTCAAAATACCTTTTCTGAGGACCTAAACCACATCTACAACACAAACAGGACTTAATGGAGGGACAGATATGTGTCTCAAAGATTACCTCTTCTCTGGAACAGGCTTCCCATCCATGTGAAGCAAATCTTATCCCTAACCCTAGTCAAACTTAGGCAAATGGTGAGAAATAAAACATTTACGAATGGTTTGACACCTATGTCTTCAATGGACAGAGATAGCCTGTGAATGCTTGATTTGTACAAGCCTGTCTTGTAATGGCAAAATTCCCTGGGATATTGACATATGTTAGCAATATGTTTATAAATTTGGGGTAAACTTGGCTAGGCTTAAAATGGCTCTTGGACCAAGAGCCTAGTAACCACCTATAAAATAACAATAGCACAAATTTAGGGAGTGAACTATATGATGTGTTAGTTATCAAGACTTGTCACATCTCAGTACACGAATGGCTAAGTAGCAACATTATAGCATTAACTTTAATTCCCTGAAATGCACCTTCTCCACAAGACTAAAATATTTGTAGAATATGAGCCATTTTCCTTTTTGAGAAATTATAGCAAAAAAAAAAAAAAAAAAAAATTTGAGCACCTCGGATATACTGCTATGTATGAATATGCCTGCACAGAACATTACTATTTTGTGAATAGGGATTGAATCATACGTTCTTGAACTCCCTACACTTGTCTAGTCATAATATAGTGTTTGTTAAACATTATTATGTAATAACATTGTATCTCCCACACAGTGCATAACAGCGCTAGCCAAAACAGTAGTCTGAAGGGAATATAATTAAAAATGTCATTGCATTTTTAGGTAAGTAACAGAAGATGCGTCTGTGACTCATACATCCTTAAAATGTTACAGAAATACAGGTAAGAGGCGCTGACAGACACACAAATGCTGGCTCATTAAAATTCAGTAAAGTGTAACTATGGTAACTATACAAGAGAAATACAAAGTATCCGCTGTAATCAAAAATACAAAGAAGAAACAATTGCAAAGCATAAAAGTCATGATGATAGAGCTGTATGTTTGTTTGAAAAAAACATCATGGTGATGTAACCATAAAGCGGTGGTTTGTTTATTTATAAATTTGAAGTATTTAAATACCTATTTTCTAGACACTGTGCACGTATATAGCATAGAAAGCAAAAGCTAAAAATAGCATGTCTGTAAGTCATTTATGCAGAAAGTCAAATAAAATGGTATTTTATATTAAAAGCTGAAAAGTCAAAAAACGGATACAGTGTCAGTGTGTTTGCCAGGATTGAGAAAAATTCTCCTTGAAAGATGGTATTTCAGAGACCTCCTTTAGGAATTTGCCAAATTATAAGTTGCAGTCGGTCAGTATAGTCAGTTTTAAAGGACTAGAGCAACAAATGTAAAAGATAGCTTAACAGATGTCTCCAAATGGGCTGGCTTAACAGATGCCTCCAAATGAGTCAACTTAACAGATGTCTCCAAATGAATCCATGCAAAAATCAAAAGCCCTTCATCTGATGTCCTAAGGTGCCTCACCAGTGCATAGGATCTCGGCAATTCCTTTAGATAAGGAGGACCAGGTCATGAAACACACTGTACATAAGAATCATGATTTTTATCATACATCTGACAGAAGGCAGTCACTGCAGATCATGCAGAACTGATGTAATATGACTTGTCTAAGCTGTCCGACTCAATAGTCTTGTTAACAAATTCTGCATCCATTGCAGATGTCCCACGTATCCACTCATAGGCAGAAGATAAACAACACTGCAATAGTCAGATCAGAAAATACCAGAGTATGAACCACTATCAGGAGTTCTGAAGCTGGAATAAGGTACTTGGTCCAAGTTCTTCAGGTAGAAATATGATGTCCTGAAGAGTGTGAAAACCTGATCCTTAAGTGTTACTGTGTCATTAAGTGCAATTCCCAGATCATGGCTATGCAAAACCCATCCCAGCTGATGTCTGCCAAAAGTTATTAAGGGAGAAAGCACAGGAAAGTGTGACATATGCATGGTGGCCTGAATCCACATGGGTCTATATCAGAAGACCGACAGCTAAAAACACGGAACACCCTTACCTCAACACTGCTTAACCGAAAGCAGGAAATGTTGAAGGGCCAGAACAGCGATTTTTTTTCCCAAGGAAAAAAATGCTGGGCCACTGTCAGGAGTTTGCCATTTTGTCCACTTTAGTGTGATCTCGGAGTAGGTATATTTAAGTAGGAGGGGTGTAGGGGGGTGAAGCCTCCCACTTTATTTTGTCTGTTGGTTTGTTTGTTTGTTTTTTTGTTGGCCCAGCGATTTTTTCCCCTTTGGAAAAAATTGCTGTTCTGGCGAGTATGGGATGTTTTGACCCCAGACAGTTAGACCCCAGACAGTTTGACCCTAGACGGTTCGTCCCCAGACAGTTTCACCCCACTGAAATGGCAAAGCAAGAAAAAATAAGCCACAGATATTTTGACATAAATTAAAAATGTTGTATACTGCTCATGCATCCGCATAGTTACTGAGAAAATGTCAAAGACTGCCTCAAAAAAAAAACAAACAAAAAAACAAAAAGAAGTCATGAGGATATATAACTGCTTTGCGAAATACAACCACGATCAGACAATAACATTTTAGAGATGTGACAAAAGAACATCCTATAACTGTAAAATGAATAAAAAATTGATTTCATTTAATTTTAAAGAAATTATTTATAGTAGATAATAGATTAGTTAGTATAACTAATAACATAACAATAATAACATAACTGTAGATGGATTAGACTGTATTGTGTATGTTTGTCTTTATGCTCTGCAATCAAGTCAAGTACTCTGCAGCACTACGCACCATCAGTGCTGCTGGAAATCAACAGTGTTTGCATTTACTCATACATCCATATCCACTTTCCTTTGGTCCGGATGTGCTTCGATGGTAGATGGTGGGAAATGGTGAAAACTGCATGTTGCTGCTTGAGCTTTGGTGGTAGTATAAATGTTCAAGATGAAGAAGGCATATTAACCTGAATAACAAATTGATTTCATTTAATTTTACAGAAATTATTTATACTAGATAATAGATTAGTTAACATATAATATAAAATAAAAAAATATATTTAATTGATGGAAAACATGTTATAAAGTATGCTATAAAGTAACAGTAGTCATAATAGATTAAAACATAACACTAGTTATTATATGTTAAAGATTTAAATGTTGCATTTATACTAACCAATGTAATAATAAAATAAAATAAAAATATTATTAAAAAATATATTTACAATAAAAATTAACAGTGTTATTTTTGAATAATTGATTAATTAATAACTTAATGATAAAGTATTTAAAAGAATATATTTAGGGTCAAATAGTCTGGGGTCAAATAGTCTAGGGTCAAACTGTCCACTAAAAAAATCACATATATATATATATATATATATATATATATATATATATATATATATAAAATGGTATAGAAATGCTTTGAGGTCGAATCGTCTGGGGTCGAATAGTCCTGCTTCCTGTTCTGGCTGTTTGTTTCGGTTAAGCAGTGTTGAAGTAAACGTGTTTGGTGTTTTTAGCTGTTGATGTAGTGATATAGACCCAATCAACATAATTTCAGTTTTTGCAAATTGTAGCTTGAGGCGATTCTGCTCTGCCTTTTGCAATGGATGGAGAACTGGCAGTGGTTAGGGCAATAAAATCAGGTTCAGACTAGTAAAAGAAAGACAGGTAAAGCTGAATATCATCAGTGTCCAACTGGTAGCAAATACCACTAATTCTAACAGCCGCTTCTGTGGCAGCATGTTGTATGTGAATAATAATGAAGCCAAAAGAGACCCCTAAGGCAGTTCTCATTCTAGGGAGAGTGACCCTCCAGAATTAATCACAGATGAGAGAAAGTTTAGTTTGATTTTGCTGTCTTGTACTTTGTATTGCTTCATTGCTTTCTCTTTAGTATATTGTGGTTTATTTTCTTTACACTGTGTTTTATTTTTATTCTGCTTTTAATTGCATATTTCAACCAGGAAAGAAACTACAGGTGTGTCTCTTGTGAGTCACACAGAAATTAAATCCTCCCACCTTGGTGCTGTTATGTTTTTAAACTGAAATGTCTTTCTAAAACAAAACACAATATGGCAGGAGGAAGCACGGCACACATAAAATATCCAACGAAAATATTTGATTAGTTCAGACACTTTAATAAAATATTTGCAAGTTGGTAAGCACTTTCACTAAACAGACATTGGCTTCATCAGACCATAATGATAGTAAAACACACAGACATACATCATATAGTCATATGATTAATTAAAACAGTTTAAATTCACCAATAACATATCCCAAAACAGTTCCCATTTGCATATAGCAATTACTTACAATCAGATGACATCACATGTTGAAGGGCAGCCTTGAAATTTTCACCAATACCTAACTGCACACAGGGCAACTAGTTTGCAGTGACAAGCACTGCCCCCAGATATGCAAACCAGATTCTCCTGGCATTACTTTATATTCTCACTGCAACCATCTAACCAAAATGAAAAGGGTCTGTTGCCATGCTTATGAACTTTCCCATTATCTCCCATTACCAGTTTAGTGGATATGGGCATCCTGAGGCAATGCAGAAATTGCCTCTTGTTTACTAAAAAATAGTTAATGCTCAAACATACTGATATGGTAAGAGAGAGATTTATTTACACAATGTCGTTATTTACACAATGTCACTGGAGACAAAGCTGTCACATAAAAACACTCCTAATGTCAATCAGGTTGTCAGTAGTACACATGTTGCACCCATCACACACAGTTCAAAGCAGATACATGGACTCAGATATGCAGAAGCACTTAAATGGAACCAGCCTAAACCCCAAAGACCTCCCAGACAAAGTGCACATGACAAATACCCTTAGAAGCACCGAATACACTCTTTCAAAACAACACCCACATCCACTCATACAACCACATCTCATAGAGCCTCTACTTCTAAGTTCAAAAGGCAAGCCACCACAAAATCCAACATTCTGGTCAGTGAGGATTCCATTGTGAGACACAGTGATGTTCCTCTGACCAGTCTGAGTAAGGAGAAAGTCACTGTCAGTTGGTTATCAGGGGCCAGGATCTGTCACATTACGGATGCACTCAGGTAAGTGGAGAACAAGTACTAGTATGACTTAGTAATAGCCCATATGGGTGTAAATGACAGGAGATGTACCTCCCTAGACTATATAAAGAAAGGCATTATGGAGCTCTCGTAATATGTGTCCCAGGCTGGTATGAGCCTAGCATTGAGCAGCATTTTACCTTCTCCGATAATGATGCCAATATGAACATAAGATGACTGACTTTAATAATTGGCTTAGTTTCTGGTGTCATTCTGGGGGGGTGGGGTGAAATATTTGTCAGAATGGAAGGAGGTGGTCAACAGACCACTCTGCTTTTCCAGGGATGGTCTGTACTTCTCCCTCTAGGCTTTGGAATTTTAGCTAAAGCACTGTCCTCTCCCACAGTGCCTTCTTTAGGCAAGCCAAATGGAAAGGACTTCCAACATAACTAATCAAAGCCAAGAAAATCTAAAGGTGTTACTGCTCAATGCTAGGAGTCCAAACAAAAACTTCCACATCTGTGTAGTCATTGAGATGTGGTTTAAAGCCATGGAGAGCACACTGGCAGTACAAGATTATAATGCCTTTCACACATTTATACCATTTACTACATACACAGGGACTAAAGGTGGAGGTGTCTCAATTTATATCAAAAATAAATATACCTCAATGCTTGTCAAATAGGATAATGCATTTTTGCTTCTCCATGATCAAATCAACAGGCACAATCCCATACCACTTCCTTGCAAGCTATAGATCCCCCTCTATGATCCAGGAAACCCATAATATGTATTGAAAACTTATTGGAAACACTCACCATCCAACCCAATACCATATTCATGGATGGCTTTAATTACTCCACTATTAATTGGAAATCATATATGACACCTAACATACAGGCACAGAGATTCCTGAATTTTGTAAACACAAAACTCCAAGGACCAGATTGTCAATACACTGACTGGGGGGGGGGGGGGGCAAACATACTGGATCTCATCCTCATTAACATGGGAGAGTGCTGCACACCTCCTAGTGTAATGTATTCTCGGGTGAGGTCATTCCACAAAATAGTCTCCTTTGAAGTAAAAATAAAACCTGGAACCCCAGCTAACCCTGTAATATTCAAGAACTACTCTAAGGCTAACTTCCTACTATTAAGTGATAACCTGGCAAAATTTCAAGCCTCCATAAACCCTGAGGACACTGCTGCCTAAATGGAACTGTTCACAGACACCCTATACAGACATATTAATAACTGCACAGAGGCAGCTTTACCCACCAGGAGGAAGCACAGAACTAAATCAAAAAGCAAGTGGTGGAATCACACCATTAGCAGGCTATATAACAGAAGAAAAAAAATCATGGAAACATTAGCAGGAGTAGCACCCAGCAGGACAAAAGTGCTCTCATCAAACTAAACAAACAATTCAGAGGAGAAATAAAAGCCCACTAAAGCCACATTTGAGGTAAATTTGGCTTCCCAGGCCAAGGACAACCACAAGACATTCTTTAGTTATGTCTACAACCTCAAAAGCAATGCATAATTGTGTGCAGAACTCATTGTTAATGGAGCCACCTATACTGAGTCAGAAGATACAGCAAACTTACTGGCCGACAAGTTCAGCTCCATCTTTACCTCTCTCTCCTCCTCAACCTCCCCTTAGAGAATTCCCAAATATAACTCCCCCTACTATCACTAGGGAACAGGTCTTTAACGCTTTCTCTAAGGTCAAGAACACTACACCAATGAGCCTAGACAATATCCCAGGATGTTTTCTAAATAGCATGAAGCATGACCTATTAGGCCCTCTGGAACTGCTATTTAACTGTATCTTCCAAACAGTCTTCATGCCTCATGAATGCAGAACAGCAACAGTCATCCCTCTGCTCAAATGTGGGCCCTCTACAGACCCTGGAAACTACAGACCCATAAATCTCATTAGTCCCATATGCAAAGACATGGAAAGAAATTGTCATGGAAATTATCAATAATGACATAAGAAACATCCAGACAATGGCCCCAACTGAATTTGTTTCGTCAAGGGCAGGTCATACTTACTCAACCTAGTGGACTTCTCTGAGAAGGTCATCAAAGCAATGTTGTTGTTTGTCTTTCGGCTTTTCCTGGTTAGGGGTCACCACAGCGGAACTCCGGTCCGCTAATAATTGGCAGTTGTTTTTTATGGTGTCGGGTTGCCAGCCCAATGCCCAACCTTCAATGAAGGCACACCCATTCAACGCATGTCTTTTGAATTCCCACTCAACCGCAGGGAGGACATGCAGAATCCACACAGAAGGCCCTCCCTATCAGAAAAATGGTTCACACTTCCTACCTTGACCAGGCCAAAGAATTTGACACCCCCAGTCAGGTATTGTTTACAAACTCAAAATGTTAGTTATAAACCCTTACGTCACCCAGTGGAAGGCCAGCTGGCTCACAGACAGGACCCAGGAAGTTAGTATTGAGGACTCCACCTCTACAAAGAGGCCAGTCATAAATGGAGTACCTCAGGAATCAGTCCTGGGACCAATCCTTTTTTAGGAGCAGTCACAGAGTTTCCCACTAATATAAATGTTCTTCAGGAAGGGCAGACACAGATAAATAATATTAATAGGTTCATAGGTTCATAGGTTCGTACTAGGCTATCTGCCCTAGGGCATTTATAAGCCTAGCCAGAGTGTGTGTGGCTTTCACCACCCCTTAGGATGAGAATACTACGCCCTTTTAGGGTTTAGTTTACTGTGCCTCTGTCTAGTAGTGACACAGAGATGACCCCCGGGGTAAACCTACGATCTCCCATCCACTCGTCAAGATTTCTCTTGAATAGAGTCAGTGAGTAATAGCCCTTAAATCTTGACAGTGAATGAAATCAATACCAGAAAAAGATAAATGAGGTATGGTAAGATTGAAATGTACAAGCAAATGGTCTCTCCATGAGATTAGTTCCACTAACATGTTCCTAGTTTCCAGACTAAGTTGCAAGGTCAACTCCAGTGACTCTGTAAATTGGCAGCAAGCACTGGTAGTCTGCAGAGTGAAGCCAAAGCTCTCCAAAATGTTGAGAAGCTTTCTAGCAAATTTGACGGTCTCATCGTCAAGCCAACTATTAAAGTCATGCAAGATCAGTCATCCTGGAGATTTGTACACTATAACTAGGAGAAAAGCTGAGAATTATTGTAAAACACCGTGAGAAATCTGCATTTCAGTCCTGCTGCAAAAGCAAACTGAAAGCAGTTGTACTTCCAGGCTTCAACCTCAGTCAGTTCAAAGTCAGATGGAGACCATTTGGACACTCCCCCTCCAGTATTTCCATGAATATTTTTCTGAATAACTAGAGACCTGGGGAAAAAGATGTTTCAAGGTGTAGTCCAAAATTTTCATCCAGACACCTCTCCATGATGAGTATCAGGTAAGGCTTACACAGCAAGTCAGATACAATAGCTGCTTTATTCTGGATTAACCCAGACAGGACTCAGGAGGGACATATGTGAAGATATGTTGAAGATCACAATTCAACATCTAAGGTGATGTCTCCAGACAAAGAGACTGTATCCAAATGGTCCTTCTCCCTTCATCAGTGCTGAGAGATTCTTACCTGACAGTGACACCCCAGATCAGGAAACACCAAACTTAGTTCCTTTTAGCACCCAAATAAAGATTCTTCACCACTCCCAATCTATTACCCCCTGAGAGATCAGAGGATCAAGGGGAGACATGTAGAAAATAAAATAATAACTAGACTTTAAAAATGCTTTCTGTCCTTTATGCTCCAGGTTTCTGCTCATATCTTTCAAGTTATGTGTGCTTTTCCTCCAAACCCCAGTGGAGGTAAAAGATTAAATGGAGGCATCGGACTACAAGAAGGCAGAGTTACTGTGGGATAACTTCACTTGAAGAAGTAGGTAAAAAAGCCTTCACACAAGCTGACTGCACACAAACCCCTTAAGTTGTTTTTGGTATGGTCAGAGGAATGCTAGGACTTTAACAATTTCTGATATCTCATTGCTCAGCAAGCAGAGAGCCAAAACTGTATAAAAAGAAAATGCATCTTAAGTGAAAAAAGAATAAAACGTTTAAACTTATCTCCCTGATGCTACAAAGTATGACAACAGGGGCATTCGACAGCACTAGCCAGCAACCCCATAGTTCAGAGTGTTTGTAAACCATTCATTCACACATACGGAAATAGCTTCAATATTTAGAACAACATAATGGCAGATGTGTGAAATAATTTTAAGCAAGAAAAAGGAGTGATAATTACAAAGCAGCAAGTGGCTTTTATGCTACAAAGTTTTCCTGAAAAAGAAAAAAAATCCACTGAATGAAAATCAGAGACAAGCTGTTAATTTTTGACTAGATTAATATGTTTATGGAATCTAAAGTGGCAGGGGAGTGCAGTGGTGCAGGGCGGCACAGTGGTGTAACTGTTAGCATTGCCGCCTCACAGCAAGCAGTTCTCCAGTTCATTTCTCAGCTGAGGTGCCTTCTCTGCAGAGTCTGCATGTTTTCACTGCATTCGTGTGGGTTTTCTCCGGGTGCTCCAGTTTCCTCCCACATTCCAGAGACATGCATCTGGAGCATTTCTCCCTGGGCCTACTCTGAAAATAGGCTTGTTACTAGTTAGACTTTCCCAGTAAACAAATGTTAAATAAATAAACAAAGTGGATGCTCTCTCTTAAAAGGACCTAATGATCATAAAATTAACAGGATGATACTGCATTACTGTCATATAATGTTTATAATTAAAAAAACACTAGGAGCTGCTCATAATCGACTGTGTGCCTTTCAGCAGGGTTGTTATACAGTATACATGCATACCAAAGTGCTTAGGCACACATAAAAGTTAGTACACAATGAGACAAGACTAAGGTGAGGCAAGACCTGTATGTCATCTCATCTCACGGTGTACACACAGCATGCCATTTAACAACATATGCTAATCACATCGCCACTGGAGTACAAGTGGTTATCATGGAATAAGTTATGGGAGTCATATTGCATACAGACAGATAATGTACCATTTCTGAGTGTAAGTGATCCCCACACCCTCAAACATCTGAAATGTTGCTCAGCAAACAGAACTAAGCAGTATATATGTGCTATTCAGTTGCCTGGCAAGAAAAGACCAAAAGACCTACCAGCAACAGAGTAAACTGTAGTAGAAATAAACCTGTTAGCACAACCAAATGTATCCCACCCCAGTACAGTGCTGTTGCCAACCCCCGCAGCTCACACGGCACCAGATGTCCTCATTAGCATATTCCAGAAATGACCCACAGCTCCACCATCATAACATCTGTGATATCTTTAAAGATCATTCACACATGACGGCAGAGCATAATGCAACAAAGTACATCTATGTATTAAAGTAGGCAAAGCATACATATAATTTCACACATAGGTGTTCAGAGCAATGTGGGATGCAGTGTGATGCAGCCCAGCACAGCACAGCAGCTTTTGCACTGAAGACAGGAGCAGAAATAAAGCGGGCATTGCAGTGCTATAATGTGGTCCTGTGCATAATTCATGTAGAGTGGGAACTGGAGGTATGTCATTTCTGAAAACTGTGATTCCTGTCTGTGAATCATGCTCCTGAATGCTGATACAATAAACAC